>NW_006921535.1:2197121-2286942 GCF_000340215.1 Pseudocercospora fijiensis CIRAD86 | reverse complement strand
GGAAGTGAATCGATTTTTTTTGCGACTGGCTGGCCCACTAATTAGGCTATCCGCCGCGAGTCGGTAGTAGTGATGAGTAGCAATAGGATATAGATATAGTAGCCGAGAGGCTAGATAGGACAAGGAAACTAGATAGCGGGAAGTAAAGCAGTGCGGAACTTATACGACTCTAGGCCGAGTAGGGTATCCGCCGCGAGTCGGTAGTAGTAATAGTAGCAATAGGATATAGATCTAGTAGCCGGGAGGCTAGATAAGACAAGGAAACTAGATAGCGGGAAGTAAAGCAGTGCGGAACTTATACGACTCTAGGCCGAGTAGGGTATCTGCCGCGAGTCGGTAGTAGTAATAGTAGTAATAGGATATAGATCTAGTAGCCGGGAGGCTAGATAAGATAAGGAAACTAGATAGCGGGAAGTAAAGCAGTGCGGAACTTATACGACTCTAGGCCGAGTAGGGCATCCGTAGTAAGTCGGTAGCAGTAATAGTAGCAATAGGATATAGATCTAGTAGCCGGGAGGCTAGATCGGATAAGGAAACTAGATATCGGAAAGTTAAGCAGTACGGAACTTATGCGAATCGAGGCTAAGTAGGCTATCTATAGCGAGTCGGTAGTAGTAGTAGTAGTAGTAGAATGCTAGGATAGTAGCTAGGACAATAATTTTAACTAGTAGTAGCTAAACTCTTCGGCACTATATTAATCTATATTAAGGCCTATCGCAATAAAATGTATAGGCATACGTATCTGTAATCAAATTAGTCGCTATATATGCCGGAATGTTTTAAGTTACTTCTAGGTAATTCGATAATCCGCGAAGGCGTAGTTACCGCTAGTATATAGGATATAGGTTAGTCTAGCGCTAACCGAGCGTCTAATACGAAGACGGTAATACTAGAAAATAGCATCGTAATACAGTAGGATATAAGTTTGATATGTTAATAGTATTACCGAAAAGTGTAGGCTAACTCTAAGATGCCGAGTCGTAGTATTAATCCGCCCCTAAATTATTAATCGACCCCGAACTTAGCAACCCTATATATAAATAATACATATGTCTACACCAGACTAGTAGTGCTCGCACGCTATCCTACGATAGTATGCAATACTGCCTTAAGCCGACCGTAGCAAACGTTTATCGTACTACTTAGAGTTAGTAGTAGCTAAATATTCGAGTTATAGTAAAACGTACTTCTCTAGATACTATCGATATACTACTTATCTACGCCGCGGACTAAAGCAATAGTACGATCCTTACTAGCGTCCTAGTCTAACATACTGCCGTCCGGAAACATAATATAGTCGGCGAGCTTAGTATTAGCTAGAACTAGATCGTATAGGAGGTATACAAACTAGTCTTCTAGGTACGAGCGATCGAGTAGCAAATCCTTATTAGCGAACTAGCCTATAAAATAGAAAGAGGCACTAGTAGTAGTATAATTGCTACCGACTAGAAAATAGTAGACGCGAGCATTGTTACCCTCCCCGGCCTGCTAGTATAGAAAGCCGATTAACTCTAGGTTATAACCTACAATATCCTATTAAGTGTAGGCGAGCGAGTAGGTAATACCCGGCTAAAGTACCTACATCGATACGATTAGCTCTAGATCTCGCTACGTCGAAGATACAGTCTAGTATAAGGGCAATTCGACCCCGACCGGAAACATACCTAGCCGACCTTAATACCTAGAACCCTAAAGCGGGTTAGAGCCGCGGGCTCTAGCTAATAGAATAGTGCTATTAGCTAGGGAGCGGATAACTAGCGCACTATCCCTAGAGCGACGCGAGACCCGATACTTAGCTACGCTAGAGGTTAAGACATAGGTTAATATTAATAAGTCGGCGTATAGGTCTGTATAATAGCGTATATATAATAGCGTATGTGTAATAGTATATATATAAAAATCAAATAGAGTCGATAGGATAAGGCTTTATACTTCTATCTAATAGGCGCACCGATAGGGTAGTCGTAACTGCTACGAGTCTTAGAGGCCTTAGATTTGATATAAACCGCTTATTAGATGCCGCCTCAAACGACGTCGTTACTAAGTCGGCTAAGCAATACTTACTAGCAGTTACTCGAGCGCTATTCGTTTACTTTGCTTAGGAATATAACCTAGCTATAATATAACTAGAGCAAGCCTTAGTAGTACCGGGCGAATTTAACGTAATTAATAATGCTACGGGGCAGTATCAAACCGGAGCAATGCTACTCCTACACGTATATAGAATTAAATATATATAACGCATTTTACGGTATAATATATAGGCCTTAGGGCGTTAGAAGTAACGTAGAAGTCTAGTCGAAGTATAGTACGGTCGTTTATATTTAGTATTGATTTTCCGATTAGTCCAAACTAGTAGCCGAGTCGGACGGCGAGTCGGCATACAAATTAGTATTCAAATATTATCGCAAGAGGCGCTAGTAGAGTAACATTAAGTTAGTATAATCGAATAGGATAAATCCGAGATTTTGCCGAATCCGCGGGCTACGAATCGATATCGAGTCGGACCCCGACTTATACCTAACTTCGTAGTAGTAGAGCCTTAGTAACTTCGTATACGTCGATATACAGCAACCCTATAGTAGCTATAGTACTAGCGCCTATTATCGAAAGCTAACTATATATATAGTAATATCTTACTATATCGAATGCGGGATATATAACCGGCTACTTAAAAGCTCCTATAGCTATAAGCAATATAGAAACAAGTGCGAGAAACGCGTCGTACTAAAAGAATTTGCCGAGTACGATTCTACTACAAACAATACCGCGAAGCGAGCCCGACTTAACTTATATACGATCTAAGGTAGTAACTAGAGCGCCGAACAAGCCGACGACAGATCGATACTAGAAGGCATATAGTAAGACGTAAATAAAGAAGGCACAATAGAAGCTATTCTAGCAACGACATTAACGCTAATAGTACTAGCGCTATAGGAAGACAAGGGAAGTATAGATAGCATTAAATAGGATAGATATCTTAAATTACCGGAATTCGATATATAGGATAGCCTAGCGGACGAAGACGAAATAGAAAGCGTATAGGCAACTGCCGCTAGAACGATAATAACGCTAGGAAGCTAGAAGTTAATAAGATTACGGCTAATACTAAAAGGCTACCGTACCGCGGATAATATCGATGTATTTACCGAATATACTAGCCGTACCGCTAGTAAGCCTATAGCTAGGTATAGCATAATTACAGTTTAGTATAGTAGAGTAAATACAAGCGCCTAATCTATAAGTAGCGTTAAAACACGAATATAAGATACTTCGGGCGAGTACGGAACATTTAAGTTACTATTCGATATAAGCTTTGCGCAATTCTTAAAGAGAGAGAGAATATCCGGATATGCAATTGCGAGGCTTTTCGAAGACGAGAGGCTAGTACTACTATACGATCTACTAAGCTAGAAAAGTATAAAGGCTATAACGTCGAAACTGCGAGCCGGCGGTATACTACTATCGAGGGCATTAGGTTAAATAAAGGTTCGAAAGCTATACCTTCCGATAAGTCGAACGGGTTGCGGTAGTACGGAGCTAGTACTGCGATACCGATCCGTTAAGAAAGCAGTAATGTTCTTAATAGGTTATAGTAGCTTTAGGAATAATCTAGTATATAAGCTATATCGAGCGTAGACGACTAACGACCTACTACGGCGAATCTACTCTAATATAGCGTTAGCAGACTAGTAATAGGATACCTAGAGCAAGATAAATATAGACGGCGTAACGATCGTACCTCTAATCGTATTAACCGATAAAACGTAGATAACTAACTACTAAGGTAACTTAATAGTATACCCTATATACCTTACTATCGGAAACCTATATATACGAGTACGTAACGCGAATAATAGACCCGGCACGATCTTACTAGGACTACTGCCGGTCGTTAAGGATAGCGATAGTTTCACTAAAAACAGTGTATATTACATATCGATAGTATATATATTTCGCTCCGCTATAAAAGCGGCCGATAGCGAGGGCTAGGACATTATATACGTAGATAGCGCGACGCGTAGGTGCTTTCCAATCTTAGTAGTAATGTTAGTAGACTATAAAGAGCAAGTTACAATTACTAGAGTTAAGACAAACATACATTGCCTAAGTTGCCTAGTATACCCGATAGAACGAGAGCACCTCGATATTATAGTAGAATAGCGGTTATACGAATCTACGAAGCAGCGATATCTAAGGCAACGTAAAGGCGAATATATAGCGAAGGATCCGTAGAACGTCTACGATATCGATTGCTTTATATAGCGCTAGAAACACGTCGATATATACTAGTCTTTAGTAGTAGATATACTATACTAGCTACTAAAAGGAGTGCTAATATACGCAATCTAATAGACTACGGACCTACTAGTAGACAAGATAAGCTATATAAAAACGAGGAGATACCGACTAGTTGCCGACTCGACCCCGAATAGGGGCCTATCTACTAAAATAAGAAAGCTAGGGAAAATAGTAGTATAAGGAATTATCGATATAATACTAGATAGACGGTTCGCGTATATGCCCGTATATACTGATCTTCGTAAGTTCTACTACTACTTAGCAGTAAAGGACGGAAACCAACACTACTACTACTACTTGTAGCAATAGTACAGGCTACCGAGGGTAACATAACCTATAGCAATATAGGCAGCTATGTTTAGCAAGATAGGATAACGAGACTGTCGCTTAGGCTAATAACTAGAGCCCTATAATATAGGCATTATAGAAGTGTAACATAAATAATATGCTATACGAGGTTGATGCTCTATCTATAATATAGAAGGAGGCCTCTTATATAGGCTCAAAACTAGCCTATAGGTATAGGGCCGGTTACTAGCTAATATCCCTCCCTTTCTTCGTGTCTAACTAGACACGCTTTATATTGCGCTCTCAAAACAAACATATATACATCCTTAGCGTTCTTAGCTAAGGCTATTTTCAGAACTCCGTAATAACACCCCCGGGGTAGTATTAATCCTAGATACTATAATTATATAAAAACAACTTCCTAAGCAATACTATATAGACCTACTATTGCTTCAACGCGCCGTAATCCTTACTAGCAATAACCTTATCTACTAGTCGGTTCTCGAAATCTCCTCCGTATACGTTAAAGCTATTAGTACCGAAGTACTATCCCTCGTAGAAAGCTTAATTAACGAGGAGGTTAGTAGCCTTTTCCTTCGTAGCATTCTCTTAATCGTATAGATATTCCTTAAGTCCCTCGTTATTAAGCTAGAGGATCTATTTAACTTCGTTCTAAATAACGTAACTTAACTAAGGAATCCTACTAACTAGGGCGTCGGAGATGCAACTAAGGCCTTCGACTAAGATAGCGGTAGGGAAGGGGAAAGGTACGAAGGTGTTCGAACCTAGAAGGGCGGTTAGATTGCGGTGCGCCTTAGTAACCTTAGCGATAGTTAAGTTATCGTAACCCTTAATCTTAGTGCCGTCGATAACGCGAGAGTAGCCTAGGTTAATTAATATACGGTTGCTCTTAGTCTTTAGATTACTATATAGTAGGTATAGTATCTAAATAGAGACTTCGTACTCCTTTAGAGGGTTAAGGATCCACTCCGCCTTACGCCCCTTACTATTAGGCTAACTATCGAATATATAGTCGAGGTCGTCGTCGGTAAGGTACTTATTAGTAAGCTTGCCGATCTTGCTTAGCGGGACTAGGCTACGAGCCTTAAGCTTCTTAACCTAGTTCGCAAAGACCTCGGGCTAATATATGCCTTCGATAATAGTAGAGTAGCTAGTCTTATCCTTAGATATAAGACAGACCTTAATACGTAGGTAACTAGCACCCTCGCTAGCTACGAGCTTAACTATATCTTATCCGAGACGAGTAGACTCCTTAGAAGGACAGTTTTTATAAGTACCGCTAACCTTAAAGAACTTAGTAGGCTTAGGGACAGAGATAAGCTCGTATGCGTAATTAGGTCGAAGGGCGATAGCTAAGAGCTATAGGGCAGGGTGCTAGCGGACGATTTAGTTGCTTATACTATAAGTTTAAAGGGCATTGCGGCCTTCCTGCTTAGACTTAGGCATCGCACGTATGTGCTAAAGGTACATTTTAAACTCCTCCTATATTAGGTCGATAAGGAAAGGAAGATATACTCTACGAGGCTCTTGCAACTAGCTAAAGACTTAAGGGAAGATAGCATTACTAGTCTAGCGAAAGCGGTCGAAGGAAGTACCTTAGCTAAGGATACCGGTAACGAACTTACTCTAGCGATCCGTTAGCGTAAGGGCGCGAGTAATAGTACTAGTAGGGTTAAACGCGTAGAGTCCTAGAGATATCGGGGCGGCAACAGGGCGTCTAGGAAACTAGTTAGTATAGGCCTAATTAGCCTTAAGGGCAGCGAAGGCGTCTTAATTAGGAACCTCGCGACTAATCTTTAATAGGCGGCCGACGAGGACAATCGCCTTAGCACTAGTATAGAGACTATAGACCTTAGCGGCCTTCTTAATATAGTTAGCACATATAGAGAACGGCTCTTCTCCTAGCTTACTAAGGTCGTCGAGCTATTAATAGATAGACAGGGCGGCAGGAGCTTTGCCTATGTCGGCTTTAGGAACTATATCGATCTTAGTAATAAAGTGCGTAATAGAGTCGCCCTTATAAGAACTATAGATATTCTTAGTTAATAGGATCGGCGAGAGCCCTCTATCTCTACGCTCGCTAAAGGAGCCTTCGGAGGAGACATCTTCTAGTAGTATATCTAGTATATTAACATCCGAGTTACTATAGTTAGCACTATAGTCAGCCCTAGAAGGGGCGCTATACTTCTTAGTAGCCTTACGGAGGGCCTAGCGAGCATATAATGCCTTCTTACGCGCTGCTTCGGCCTTAGCGCGCTCGTCCTTAACTTCCTAAGGGACCTTATAGTTGCGGGTCGAGCGACGGTCTTAAGCCTATATCTCCGTAGCGAGCGCGAGACTAGCAGCCGTATCGGCCTCTATTTCTAGGCGAAGAGCCTTACGTTTAAGGATATTAACGATAGGAGCCTCTTAACCTTTAATAATAAAACCTGCACTATTAATACGATAGCCCTTCTCTTTTAGTAGATCCTTAGTTATCTATATATTAAGATCGATCTAGACAATTGCATCGTAGTGCCGCTTCTAGTAGGATGTCGTAAAGTCGTTAAGCGCAAAGGACAAGTTAGACCCCGCAGTGGTTCGGTTTCCGAACCACCAAACGTATATAGTTTGGTTTCTTGGCGGCGAACCAGCTCCCTAGTTCCGGTTTGGTTTTTTCGAACTATATAGATTCCTAGTTTGAACTAGAGACTGTATTAGTTTTACTACAAGGACACTCTTATTCGACTGCCGGCTACGATTGCCGGCTATAATAGTAACTCTGTTACATTTACTACGCTCTTTTGCCGTTGCTAGGGCGTAGTTGCCGTTACTAGGGCGTAGTTTTGCTACAAGGACACTCTTATTCGACTGCCGGCTACGATTGCCGGCTATAATAGTTACTAAGTTGTATTTACTACGCTTTATTACCGTTGCTAGGGCGTAGTTGCCGTTGCTAGGGCGTAGTTGCCGTTGCTAGGGCGTAGTTGCTATTGCCGGGGCGTAGTTGCCGTAGTTGCGAAAGCTTACCTATATAACGTTACGTAGGCGGCAACAATTAGGGCTTCGCGACATTCTTATACTTTCAACTTCTTCCTCTATACCTATACCGACAATAACTACTATACGCTGCGCCCCCGCCCCTTTCCCTTACAATAGTAAGAGAGAAGCGCGCCGCGCGCTAAACAGAAGATAGAACTGAAGACCGCGAGTTTGTTTTGCTTAAGCGTCTAACTAAAAAGCGTAAGACTAAAGAGGAGTACTCTACGAAGAAGAATTCCGTACGAGACCGCGAGAGAAAGGACAAGATAGATAAGGATAAAAGAGCTAAGGATAAGAGAAGAAAGGCGCGGAATAAGGCATTCTATCGATAGCTAGCGCCTATAGAAAAAAGTAAAGGTTAGAATAAGAAGACAACTTAAGAGAAGGCTAAGAAGAGGAAAGAATTGCGGCTAGTTTTCGAGCGTGAAGTTCTAGTAGCGTAAGTTAATCTAGCTAGCGGCCGTAGCTAGTAGCTATAGCCGGCAGCCGTAGCCGGCAGCTATAGCCGGCATATTTTTCTTTAACACGTTAACTAATAGCATTTAGACCTGTAGTCGCTACCTCTATCGATACGACCGATAGTAACGGAGATATTCAGATAGCCGAGAACAATAATGCTAGAGTTTAGGATACTACGATAGAGCTTAATGCTACGAATAAAGGAACTGAAAAAAGCGAGGAGATACTATACGTCGATCTAGTAATAGGTGCAGTCTTAGGGCCTAACGCTATAGACGATAAGCGCTAGGAGTGGATCGAGCACAGTTAAAGAGACGAGATACTAGTAAAGGGCTAAGGCATAAGTCCTATCAATCTAGAAAATTATAGTTAAAGCTACTACGAAAAGCTAATAAGGATTAGAATCGAGACTAGTCGTCTTTATATCCTTAATATAGAGTAGAAGTTTCTTTATTAGTATTAGAGCGAAGCCTTTACGTCTATAAAGGCAAAGTGGCTTACGATTAATGCGATCGGGGCTAGGTATCTAGGGACGGCAGAAGTGTTACTGTAGGAGGAAGGGGTACAGGTAATTATTCTATGCTCGGTATATGTAGCCGGCGTTCGTAGCCGGCAGATACTAACAGTTAAACAGAAAGCGTTTCTCGAAGGCAGAGTGCTACTGCTATATGAAATCTTTACTAAGGCAGAGAGGGCTTATATCCGGAATCTAAGCTGCTAGTAGGATGGGTTGGCGTTGGAATTCTCTAAATCTCTATATAAGCCTCCGAAGGATTACCTATTTTAGCGATACGGCTTTATCTCGACTACTCCGTAGGTACCCGAAGAAGCTCGAGCGCTCTTTAAGGTCTTTACTAAGAAGCGGAAGGAGTTCGAGGATTAGGATTGGTTAATAGAGCTATTAGTTAGTCTTAGGTTTCGTAGTCAGACTCGGCCTAAGCATTTGCTTATCGAGTATCTTATACCGAAAGAGGATGGATTGAGACTAAAAACGAGCTTAGATTCGTTAGGTACAGTAGCTCGGTTCCGTTAGTAGGAGAGAGCCGCCGTATAGAAGGCAAAATTCAGGTAGTTAGGGTAGCTAGGAAAGAAATTCTAGTAGTTAGGCTAGCTAGGGTAGCTAGGAAAAAAAATCTAGTAGTTAGGTGGCTAGGAAACAAAAAAAAAAGGTAGCTAGCTATTTACTACCTAGCTGTTCCTAACGATACGATGCTATAAAAGAAAGGGTGTTTCTCTATAGCTACTAGTACACATCTACTACTCCTAAGTCCTTACCTTACCGTACGAAACCTCAAAACATGCCGACCGACATTGTCTATATACTAGGCGCTATACTAGGAAGGGTAACAACGAGACGACAGTCGAAATAGTCTAGTATACGAGCGAGATTGCGACAACGTCGAGAGGAGGTCGCATACTTACCTTCGAGCCTATCGAGTCCTAGACGACGATTAGGGCTAGATTCATCCTCTCCGAATCCTAGTAGTAGGAATTCATTACAGGGTACTACTACCTAGTCCTTACCTTTACGGAGTCTAAGCAGAAGGTTGTTCGGAGATATAAGAACATCGAGTATTAACCCGGAAATCTTCGAAAAGGCTAGCTAGGCGTATCTTTAGAAACCCGAGTATATAGAGCAGTTCAATTAATAGGTCTATAAGATATAGTTCCCTTTATACTTACGTTTGAAGGAGTATAAACTCCGGAAGTACTCGATGCGATAGGGGAGTAAGGAGCGAACGGACACATTCTAGAAGTTCTTTATAGAGGGGGCATTACACCGTTATACGACTTCTCGACTCAAAGGTTAACTAGTAATTGTCTACAACTTCTACGGTTTAATCTTGAAATACCCGAAACTAGGGGATAGGAACTTATCGCCTACGAACTATCTCTATTCTAAACGGTATCGGGAATCTTAAGGAGAGAGGAGAGTTGATATAGATACAGCGTTCTAGAAAGAGGTATGTCTTCTAAAATGCCGGCTATAGCTGCCGGCTATAGCTACCGGCTATAGATTCCGGCTACCTAAATCAACCGTAGAGATCTAGCTAATTATTATAGGCTACGCTTAAGGAAGCTCTAGGATTGAAGGCTACCGATTTCTCCCCCGAAGACTTTAAGTAACTAGCAAACGAAATGCTAGCTATAAACGGTCTTCCGGAAGACTTCTACGAAAGGGAGTCTATATAGAAGACATACCTATATCTTACAAACTACCCTCCCCTATTTCTCGGCGCGACAACCTAGCGTGTTATGTTCGAAAAGAACAAAGAGGCTGCGTTAGACGATATTCGGGAGATCCTCCGTAATACTCGCCGAGTAGCTATTGCTATCGATAGCTAGTCAAGCCGGACTATAAGAGCCTCCTTCCTCTCGATTATGCTATACTTTATCAATTCGGATTAGAAACTCTAGGAACTTATGATCGGATTCCCTAAAATTCTAGGTTCCTATACTAGTAAGGATATAGCGAAGCTTGTCTATACGGCAATAGACAGGGTTAGCGTAACAACGAAACTAATCTCGATTACTGCGGACAACGCTAGTAATAATCGAACATTATATAAGGCGTTGTATATACAATTCACTCGCATATATCTTTAAAATTACTAATTGTATCGATAGGGTCGAGTGCGTAAAGGAGATTACAAGGTCTACAATCTAGCTTAATCTTCCGAATGTTAAGCTCGCTACGATTCCGGATACGTACGACAATACGTACGATAATAACGATAAAGAGGAGCCTATTAATAGCCCTAGCCCTATTGAATCGGAGCCGACGTCGTTGCTAGTTACATCCCTATAGAAGTTTCCCTGCCTCGCTTATATAGTTCAAATCGCGATCCGAGCCCTCTTTAAGACGCTTAAAATTGCACTATTAAACGACGACTAATAGAAGATCCTAGATAAGGATAAAGCAAAGTCGAAAGTCGAGAAACTTATTACAGCAATAAGACGGGATAAGGCAGAGAGCCTCGCTCTCGTTTTATATAAGGTATAACTTTTGTCCGTAGCCGGCACCTATAGCCGGTAACCTAGTATAGTTCTAACTCTTTTTCTCTAGCTTCGTCGTCTAGCAATATATACGAACTCGAGCTTATAGAGATGTAACCGATTCGAGGCTATTTAAAAGAACCTGATCGAGCGCCCTAAAACCGATGCCTAGAATATCGCATAGAATAAGCGATAGCAAAAGCGGCCTCCTTAGCGCCCACTCCGTTTTACCTAAGACGTTAAGACCCGGTTCGATTCGACTTTCTATATAGTTACGAGGGGATGTACTTTACGTACCGCTCTCGAGATCTATTAGAGTTCCGAGGATATTAAGTAGCTCGGCCTTACCGCCGCCGAATAGCGCTAAGCAGAGTATCTCGTCGATATTGGTAAGCATTACGCGAAGGTTACTGCTACGATTGGAAGAACCCGAGGACCGACGATCTACCTTGTCTTTACGTACTATAACTAGCTCTTTAACGAGCTCGAGGAAACCGCAGCTAAGCTAGCTAAGAAGAGCGTTCCCTAGAAAGTAGCTATAACGAAAGCTATAGACACCTCCTATGCTAAGTTGCATAAATATTATAGGCTACCTTTGACTCGTTCGGGGATATCTATAGCGTTGCGTACTTGCTTAACCCGGTAGAAAAGGATATATACTAGTAGAGGCCGGAATGGAAGGCGGACGAGGTATAGCCGAAGCATTACTAGACTATTCTAGAAAAGATGTTCTACGAGCGTCGGAAAGAAACTAGTCCAAATGCAGCTCCTATAAAGAAAAAGAAGGTTTAGAAGGCTCCGACATTATACCTGTTTCGTAGGTAGGAAGTAGAGGCAGAAGAGGAAGCAACTACTAAAGTAAATAAGGAAGAGTTCGATCTCTATCGGCGCGCGAGTAAGTACAAACCCGTAGGCTCGGAAAGAGGGCTAATAATCTCTAGATCTTACCGGTCTTCTAGACGAATTCGGAGACGATATTCTCGCTATATAGCAGCGGTTAGAGCCTAAGTTTCTAACGATGGCGTCGGTCGCTCGGGACGTCCTCGCTATCCTAAGCGTAGGTATAGGCTATAAGAGGTCTTTTAGTATCGCTCGTTACTAGGGCCGCTTTAATCGAACATACTCGCCTACTACCTTCGAATCTATTATAGTATTCCGATACTATCTCCTCTACTAGAATCGCTAAGGTAGATTACTAAAGATTATACTAAAGGAGTTAATCGAGGAATTAGAAAACCTTAAGATCGAAGAAACCTAGGAGCGCGAAGAGAATACGAAATTTAGTCTAAGCGAAACCCTAATTAGCGATAACGAAGAGGAGGAGGGCGGAGGTAGAAGGCGATACCGGGTCGAGAAGCGGAAACGTATATAGGCTTAGAGCAGCTTTAAGGAGACGAAGCGTTTACGTACAAGGTAATATAGCCGGCGTATATAGCCGGCATATGTCCGAAATGTGTTTCGAATTCCTAGGACCTAAACAGACTAGTTGCTATAGCAACCGACCCCGCTTACCTACGGACTATTTCTAATTCTCTGTTCGCTCTTCCTCTCCTTCTTCCCTTTCCCTATATTCTTAAAGACAAATATGCCTTAAGGATTCGGCTCTTCGGGCCTTCCTAAGCCGGCTGCCTCCCCTTCCTTAAGCTACTATCCTTTATTCGAATCTAACGATAACCCAATAAGGCGGTTTAATAGAAGACTATTTGTTCTAGAAGGTAAGAAGTATTAATGTCTCCCTACGATTATATGCTTATTAATTTTCTAGGTCCTACCGATATACCCTCGTCGCCTGAACGCGCAGATAAATATCTTTAGAGGCTAAAGGGCAAGGGTAAAGTAAGCTAAGTATAGGGAGACCGTAGCGAGAACGAGATATCGGAAGAGTAAGGCTCTCCGTAGTATATACGAAGGAAGGGGGTTCCTCGGAAAACAGTACCGAAAAACAAGAAGGCTATAGGTAGATAGGAGAAGGCTAAAAAGAGTAGGCGGACGAAGACTGTCGCGAAGAAAAGTTATCTTTCTATTAAAAGAAAGGGAACAAGGTAGGACTCGACGACAAAGAAGCGGCGCTTTAAACTAGGTACTATTGCCCTTCGCTAGATCCGGCTTTTCTAAAACAAAAGAGGGACCGAGCTTTTAATCCCTAAGACTCCCTTCTAGCGACTCGTCCGAGAAATTACATTAGATTTTCGGTCTAGTATGCGATTTACGGCTAAGGCGATTAGTGCTCTTTAGGAAGCTACGGAGGCATTTCTCGTAACCGAGCTTAAGCTTTTAAACCTCCTTGCTATCTATGCGAAGCGGGTTACTCTTTAAAATAAAGATATACAGCTTCTAGCTAAAATTCGGCGTCGGTTTATAGCGGGTTAGTTGGAAATTGTATTTAGTCGTTAGATTAACCTAGGAGGAGGCCCATTTTCGCATCCTTTTGCCGGCTACAGGTACCGGCTATATTTCTGATTTTATCTCCGCGCCGTCCTTAAATCTAAGGTACGAAGTAGAAACCTAGCGCTCTATATTCACCCGGCTCTTATAGAGACGAGCTACATTCAGATTAGTTTCTTCGTATATCGCGACCTAGCGGGTAGTAAGCGAAAGGGCGATAGAACGTTTATAATACGTCTCTATTTAGACCTAAAATACAAAGGTCCTAAGGAGCCCTAGTATCCTAACTATAAGGAGATTCTTTAGCATTAGCACTTTAATCCTCTATACTGCGAGGTAGATAGCAAGCCTACGAGAGAGAAACTTTAACGAGAAATTCTCTATAATGCGTAGCGCTATTATATAGCTATAGATGCGCACTAAGTCCGGCAACTCGAAGAAGAATTGAGATAGCGTATTAGCGACCGAGGAGGAGATCGATAGTATACTAGTAGAGTCGAGGTCTTACAAGCGAAGCACAAGATAATATAGGCTCTTAGTCGTATAGAGTAACGTACTATATAAATAACTAGGCGTGCTACTCTTATTCACTTACGACCTATATCCTAGGATGCTCTTGTCGTACTTTTTATACTCTTTTCTAATACCTCACCTATAATCGCTCCGCGACAACCGAGTGAATATAAGCTATAGGATTTCCGCTCGGTACCTTAGCCTTCGAGATACGGCGGAGTTGATTCTCTATAATACGTAGCGCTATTACATAGCTACAGATGCGCACTAAGTCCGGCAACTCGAAGAAGATTTGAGACAGCGACCGAGTAGGAGAATAATAGTATATTAGTAGAGTCGAGGTCTTATAAGCGAAGCACGAGATAATATAGGCTCTTAGTCGTATAGAGTAACGTACTATATAAATAACTAGGCGTACTACTCTTATTCACTTACGACCTATATCCTAGGATACTCTTCTCGTACTTTTTATACTCTTTTCTAATACCTCACCTATAAGCGCTCCGCGACAACCGAGTGAATATAAGCTGTAGGGTTTCCGCTCGGTACCTTAGCCTCCGAGATAGGGCGGAGTTGAATTTAGAGCGATAGCCGGCACTCGTAGCCGGCACTCGTAGCCGGCATATAGAGACGGTAGTAGGCCTTTTCCTGCTAAATGACTAGCTTGTTTAGTATAGCCTACCTGATATTTCTTATATTTACTAGCAATAGGCCTAGGTTACTTATAAGATTACTATAGCTAGTAAAGGCATTACTAAAGAATATCTATACTATAGTAGGATACTATTATTACGCCGGCTATTCATTAAAAGGAGGCTTTCGCCTATTACTATGCCGGCTATATATGCCGGCTATATTTCAAAGTCTACCGTACCTGCCTTTTTTAGCCGTACCTACCTTTTTTAGCCGTGCCTGCCTTCTTTCCTTGCTCTAACGTTACTATAATGTAGGCTTGCGCGAAGCTCACTCTATTGCCTAGCGACACCGCGATACTACCGCTATATTTAACCTTCGCATCGATACCTATACCTCTACGCTCTATATCTACTACCTCCGTAATACCCTCGCTCCGCGCGCGCCTTCGTACACCTTCGTAACGCACTTTTTTTCCTCAATTCGACGACTTTTATAATAGCGAGTCTACTTAACTAAGTTACGACGCCTCGTAAGAAGGGACCTGCTGCTTCTACGGGTCGTAACAAGATCGGAAATAGTGGAACGAGCATAGTATATTAACGTAAGATAGCTGCTGCTGCTACCGCTAGCTCCGGTACTAGAAAGGGCGTCGCGAGCAAGGCTCCGCGTAAGATAACGGCGGGTAAGGCTCCGCGCAAGACAACGGCGGGCAAGGCTCTACGTAAGACGACAACTAGCGCTTCTACTACTAGTAGCAATCGTACGAAGCGTCGATAGCGCTTAGGAAGTAAGTCCTATTTGTAGCCGGCAGCGTAGCCGGTAGCGTAGCCGGCAGCGTAGCCGGCATTCTTACTGTCTTTTTACTAATCCTTCTTTAGCCGTAGCCCTCCGTAAGATTCGGCAGTATTAGAAGAGTTCTTAGCTCCTAATCCGTAAAACTCCTTTCTAACGACTTATTCGCGAAATTGCTTAGGATTATAGAACGGACCTTCGCTTCTAAGCCTCCGCGATAGGCGCCCTTTAAGAGGCTGCAGAAGCCTATCTAGTTCGTATCTTCGAATGTATGTTTCTCTTCTACCTCTTTTCGGACTATACTAATACTATTTTAGCGGTTAACCTTATAGCTATCTACGCGAAGCGTATAACGATTATAGACAAGGATTTCAAAGCACTCGATTAGATTCTAAAAGGCTAGAATGTCTATATTCGAGACGGTGCTAGGTAGGATAGATGTTCTAGTAGAAAGGATGTTCGTAGTGTTATCTGCAAGCTTTTCTATATGCGAAATAAGCCGCTATTATACGGCGCTGTATACCGCGCTCTAAATACTCTCTAAGCATATATATATAGTATAGTATGCTTTATTGGCCGTACGGAATAGAAGTCTCCCAAAATCCCGTTAGTACTAAGGAGTAAAAAGGCCGGCTACGCTGCCGGCTACGCTGCCGGCTACGCTACTAGCTACGCTACTAGGTTTTTCAAAGAACTAAAAGAAGATAGACATTCCGGTTGATTTGTATTAGTTTAGATTTTTATAAAAAGAAAACAGGGAAAAATAAGGAAGGTTGAAGAGCCTAATAGTTATAGTTATAGGCACTATCCCTGTTTTCTAGAGCATATTATACACCTGCCTTCGCAACTCTACCTAATACTCCCTCTGAATATCCTTATACTCTACCTACTAAAAATTCAACTAGGTACCTAGACCTACAGCTGCCTCTATATCTTTTACTATCTTCTATAGGTTAAAGGCCTCTTCTATAGCAGCCTCTACCTCCTTATATAATACGAAGTCACTACCTACCCCACCCTTTATATCTCCTAAATAACTAAGAGTTCTAAGGAACGAACTAGCATTCGGCCTTAGTATAGCGAGTGACTAGTGGAACGTTCTATAGAGCTGCCTTATAGCTCTTTTATATACTGTACCGATACCGAGGGAGGAGCCATCCTAGTACTTAATATTATCGAATAGTTCGGTAGGAAAGTGTATAAACTTCTTAAGGAGGAGGACTTCTAGGGAAATCGATGAGTTCTGCCTAGATCTGGATAAAGACATTCTACTAAGCAGTTAGGGAATTGAACCGTAAACGAAAGGATAAAATTCATACCTAAGGAGTACAGTTTCCGAACTGAACTATAATGCCTTATATATATGTATATGTGCTTTTAATTGGTTAGTGCCCTTAGCTGATTGTCTATAGATTTGAGGTTATATAAGTACCTTTATACAACTACGTAGCCTAAGTAGGATTCGAAAATTCTATAAGTACTGAGGACTAAAAATGCCGGCTACGCTACCGGCCACACTGCTGAGTCTTACAAAGGGCTTGCTTGAAGCTACGTATACATTCGTACACTTCTTAAAAACCGATAAATTATATGGTTCGAACTAGCTACTTATATAGTTGCTTAGCAAACCAACCCAAACCAAACCAGAGTTTCGGCTTAGCAAACCAAACCAAACCAACCCGAACCACTGCGGGGTCTAGGACAAGTTAAGTAACTGCTTGCCTACCTTCTTGCTAGCGGTAGATATACGATAGATTATAGTACGGGAAAGGTGCTTAGCGCCTTAACGACGGACCTTGTACTTATTAACGAACGAAGAGACCTGCTTTGCACGCTCTTATCTACCGTAGGCGAAGTTAACAAGGCTCTTAGGAAGACTGCTTAGTCCTTTCTAATGTTCGAAGGCCTAGTCGAGGGTCTTAAAGCGCAAACGAATCTAGGTGCCGGCTGTCTTAAGGCTATAGACGATAGGAAAGGCTTGTTCGATATCTATATCGTTAAGGACCTCGCGCTTAAAGATACGCTTACCGATAGACTAACGTAAGTTGTTTATACCGTACGCAACTAAGATAGTAGCCTTCTTAATGTTCCTATTAATAACGCGTAGTAGGGTGCGAGCGTTCTAGATCTTCTCTTAAGGGTCTTTAAAGGCGGTAACGATCTAGAAGCAGTGCTCGAGGCTAGTTATAGTAGCTAAGGCGCTGTCGGAGGGGGCTTCGATCGGGACTAGTACGCCTAGGTTTAGAGCTAGTAGGTTGCTACTACTACTAGCGCCTAGCGGATTTAGGGCGCCGGAAGACATCTTAGTCGACCGGAGCGGAAAGGAGTTAGTAACGAGTTTGCAAAAACGTTCGTAGCTTGTTAATAATAATTAAAGGGTTTAGATAGAAGGAGGGGGGGGGTAGGCGGTAGTAAGTTAGTTAGTACTCAAGTAGAAGAAAGAGCTTAGAAGGCTCGCCTTAAATAGGGTACGAAGGTAGCGTAGTCCGTATGTTCCGGTAAAGCAAACGGATAACGATTATATATAGACCCTAAAAAGTAAAGCTATATACGAGACTCCTTTATTAGTAGAGCGGCTAAAGTTTAACAATCGATCTAGCTAATTGCTAGTAGCGACTACGCGCCTTTATTAACCTCTAGCTTTCGTAGATTCCCGCGCACTCGAAATGTAACTAGTTAGTTCGAGTACCTAGTAGTAATCTATAGTAGTAAGGCTAGCGGGACTAATAACACCCCCGGGGTAGTATTAGCTTTTCTCTAGAGATACTCGGCAACTAGGAGCAAATCGCCTAGGCCTAGCGCAGCTTGTATTAGCCTATAGTACTATCGTTGTAGATGCAGTATTACCTTTTATAGTAGCAGGCATATAAACGTAGCCCGTACGTTCTTCTTTCTTCTAGACACTAAGCTTAGCGGCCTAAGGTCCCTATTCTTAGAGGCTATAGGCCTAGGTTGCTATATCTATCTAAGAGCTAGGAAGGGAGAGGGATCCTCCCTTTCTTAGTGTCCTATATAGCTAGTACTAATTAGGGTAGGAACATCCTCTAGCAGAGTATCTTATTGTCGTTATTACTTAAGGAAGGTTGCTAGAGTCTAGGAATCTAGAGGGAAGTAGTCCTAGAAGGGTAGAGGGGTTAGGTTCGGCTATCTTCCTAATACTACCCCCGGGGTATTATTAGGAAAACACGCCTCGTATAGTTCTATCTAAGGAAACAAGAGCGAAGGAATAAAGTTATAGCAATATTAATCGAAGGTAAAGGCAAAAGCAAAAGACAATAATAGGATAAACTAAAAGCAATAAACGAGAGTATAAACATTAGTAGGAACAGATAATAGGTAAGGACTAAAGGTATAGGGCGGTACTATATTAATAGCGCGGAGAACGATCGATAAGAGTAAGGAAGCAACGTAGTAGAGGCAGGTAGAGGTAAGGAAGAGCAAGCAATTATTTAGTCTTAGGATCTAGCTATAATTCTAGGCGGTCTTCGTCGCTAGACTAGTTAGGTTCCTCGTAGTTAGAGTTAGATAGCTAGAAGTCTAGTTCACTATTAGAATCGGAATTAATATCGGAAACGCTCTATATATAGTTAATCCGTATATAACCCTCCCTTTGTTCTTAAGTTATTCCTAATAGCTTACTAAGACGAACCTAGGGATAGGCATAGTTCTTAAGCAGAACAGGATCTATAATAGCGGTAGGATCCTCCTCCCGATAGGTATCTAAGGACGGTAGAAGGTCTATAGAGGTACTAACCTCCTCCTCGGTCGGCGGAGGGCGGGCAGGTTCGCGTAACTTAACGATCTTCTTTAGATTAGCCCGAGGGTGAGAGTGCTTTAAGGTAGCACTATCTAGCTCCTAAAGAAGGTATATAGAACCCGAGTAAAGGACCTCCTTTACTCTATAAGGACCCTTCTACTTAAAGGCTAGCTTATAGGAGTAACTATACTCTAGTTCGGACCGGTATAGAAGGACTATATCGCTAACCTTTAGAGGTTCCTAATTAATAGCATTATAGTTATCAAAATACTGCTTCGCCTCTTCCTAAAGCCGACGTTGTCGAGTAAGACCCTCTTAAGAAGTCGTAGTTATATCCTTAAGAGCCTTAGCCCGTAGGGTAAGAAGATCTACCCTAGTACGAACAGACCCCTAATCGTAAACGCCGTGCGTACGGTAGGACAATTTAATAGGAAGAACGGCGTCCCTCCTAATTATAAGTTCCGCTAGTATAAGTCCGGTCGTGTCGATAATAGTAGTTCGATCCGCCTAGAGAAGGGCTAGAACGCGGGTAGAGATAGGAACGGACCTATCGCTACTATTAGTTATCTTAGACAGGGCATTAATTAACGACCGATAGCCGCGCTTAATAATAGCATTCGACTAGGGATAGTACGGGGAGATACGAACGTTCTTAGCCCTATACGAAACAAGTAGCGCTTAAACCTCCTTAGCTATATTGTTCGTAGCGTTGTCTAAGATAACCTCGTAAGGTGTTCCCTAGCGGCAAAACAGATCCTTAAACAGGAAGGTAGCTATATTACGGGCATTAATAGTACCGCAACCTTTATAGAAATAATAGGCCTCCGGCTATCGAGAAAGACCCTCTCGAATAATATATAGGCTATTATTGCGGCTAAGATAGACCCTATCGCTATACTACCGCTTCCTAACTAACTAGGTAGTAGGGATACGTAGCTCTCCTAGACGTCGGTAGCTGTTCCTAAAGTTGCACTTAGGACAGCTCTTATAGTAGCGGGAGACATTAGCCTATACGCCGTCCTACTAGTAGCGTCGACGAAGGACATCGAAGGTGCCCTCCGCTGCCCGGTAGCCGAGCTTATCGTAAACGGAGCGAAGGATTTCTTGTCGGGCTGCTAGATCGTTAATAATACGCTAGAGCGGTGCATTAATTATAGCCTATCGCTAAAGGATGCGATCTTTAATAAGGAACCTCCGAGAATAGCGAATAATACGACGGTATTAACTCCTTAACAGACTAGGAGCTCTCTTCGTATAGGTAAGGAAGTAAGCGATATTATAGGAGTCGTCGGAGTAGACCCTATTAAGGATATTATCCCTACCTAGTTCGTCCGCCTTAGCGTCGTCCTAGTCCTCGCCGTTAGTAGTAGGGTCTTCGTTAGGCTAGTTACTAGGATAGTCGTCGGCAGTAGACCTAGTAATTACTAGCATAGCGTTAATATAGAAGGTAGCGAAGAAGGTACGGTTAATAACCGCGTCGATATCCTCTTCTTCTATTATCTTAGCGATGTCTTCCTCTATAGTAGGCCTTCTAGAAAGGCTATCCGGTCTAGTATACTTCTTACTAGGAATATAGAAGACGTCGAAATTAAACAAATAGATCTAGGCAACCTACCGAGCTATCGCAGAGTTAGGTAGGTCGGAGGCTATACGGTTAAGTTAATAGACTAGCGTCTAAGCGTCGACTTCTAGGCGAAAGAACACTCTAAAGAGCTAAGGTCGGAACTTCTTAAGAGCCTTATAGACACTAAGGCACTCTCGCTTGCTAGTATCGTATCGGGCCTCGATAGGTTTCTATAGACCGGACTCGTACCGGATAGGGTAACGTAAGGAGGGCTCCTTACGACTATACTATATTAGTATCTCGCCGTAGCCTTCCCCGCTCGAGTCGATAGCAACAATTAGCAGACCTGCGCCTTCCGAGTAGTTAATAGAGGTAAGCGTAGGCGCGCTAACAAGTGCCTTAGTAACCTTATCCTTAGCGGCTTAATAAACGGAGGTCTATTTAAACTCTGTATCCTTCTTAAGTAAGGCGTATAGAGGCTTGTATACTAACGTAAAGTTTTCGACCTAGATACGGAAGTAGGAGACTACTCTAAGCTAGATCCGGACATCTTTCTAACAGGTAGGGTCTAGCTAGGATACAATCTTTAGGACCCGTATATTGTTAGGATAGCGGCCGTTCTTATTAGTTACAAACCCGACAATGTTTATTCGTTTGTATAGGAGCTAAAGCTTCTTTCTATATACTATTAGGTTAGCTCGCTCTAGGTCGTAGAGGACACTATCGAGATTCTAAATGTGTTCGAGAAAGAACCTATAGATGCTAGGCTCTACTTCTTTATTGTCGTACCTAGTTTTAGGGCCCTTAATACCGATGTCGTTAAGGAAAGGCATCGCTATATAGGAGATACAGGCCGCGAGGACTTAGTTTATAATACGAACGAACTAGGCTACGGAGTTAGTTGCCCCTTATAGAAGGGTAGTTTGTCTATATAGCCTAAGAGGTATCTCGAAACTAGTAAGGTCGCGGCTATTAGGATAGAGAGGGATCTAGTCGTAGCCTAAGAAAACATTAACTAGTAAGGCTATAACACAGTTAGCAAAAGCTTCCGAGAACCTATTAGTCTCCGGAGGGAGGTTAGCATCTCTAATCGTAACTACGTTGAACTTTTGTATAGCGTTAATTAGACGGTACTTCTTTAGTTCCTTAGGAGCTGTCTTCTTCTAAACTAGGAAGTATAGGTTGCGATACGAGGCATAGGAAGGCTCTAAGGTGCTAGCCTTTATACGCTGCCGTATTATGTCCTTAACTATACCTCTTAGGCTTAGGTTTAGCTTAAACCCTAGGTAAGCCTAAGGCTTATACTCGATCGTTCGGATCCTCTATAGAGGGGCAACCTCCGGGTTAATCCTGCCTAGATGCGTAAAGTTATATACTAATACGGCTTCGCGGTTGTATAGAAGCTCGTATAGCAAATCTAGTTTAAGATCCGAAAGCTCGATGCTAGGTTTGATATTCGCTAGTCTCTCCGGCGTTAGCCTCGATCCCCTAGGAATAGCGGAGAACTTTTTAGTAATGTACCTCTAGTCGTATAGACTATCCCTAGGTATTAATATCGCTTCGCGGTTAAGGCACTTTTGTCGCTAGTTAGGATTTCCGCTAGGATTAGACCTATCGGTTATATGCACGCTGCCTTTTATAGGCTTAATCTTATTAGCTACCCTCTTATATAGGGTATATATACTAACCGCTCGTAATACCCGAGCTCTCTCTCTTTAACGTTAGGCCCGGAGATTAGCGTAACAGAACAGCGCGTAAACTTTATTAGAAGTCTCCTTTAGTCGGTAGGTATGCAGCTAGTAATCCTAATTTATAATTCCGGCGAAAACGTTAGATTCCTAATAACACCCCCGGGGTAGCATTAGCTCGGCGTTCTAATTAGTCAGTTCGGATTCGGGTAGATCCGCTTCCGGCGGCGATGCCTACGATAGTATTATTACCGAGATTCGTATACTAGATAGTCGTTATACTGTTATGCTCGCTATCGCTTCGAGTATTCGTCTCCTTAGTATAGAGCCTAGAAACTAGCCTTATCGTACGGAGCGGCGTACCTCTAGATATAACCTATTTAAGCTATATTAACTTATAGCGCAGATTGCCGGTCTTACAACCGCGCTATAGCGTTTCCCGAAGAGCGCTTAGAAGTAGCAAGGATATCCTCGTAGGACTTGTAGCTAGTGTTTCCGACATAACTAGTAAATACGACTCGGTTGCCCTTCTAGTTAGCGATAGTTCCTTCCTAGGAGCTATCGTCGCAGTTGCGCTAGATACCCCGGGTTATACGAGACTATAGTCGACCTAGAATAATTAGCGTATTCGGGTTAGCGGCAATCTAGAAGGTAAAGGAAAAGCATATGCCGAAAGCGTCTACTATAACATTATAGCAGGTACCTACTAGCGCAACCTCCCTATTTACTCTCTATATACTAAGGGAAATATCTCTGTTTATTAGCAGTCGGAGCTGTTTAGCCTAGCGCTCACTTATAATAAGTGACTCTAAACCGTTATTAAGCATTGCTAGCAACTGCTAACTATAGCTTCCGATAGTAACTTAAATATAGATAGCGGGAACGACGGTAAAGGAACGGGTAACTGCGGAAAGGTCTACATTATTAGGGATAGAGTAAAGTTCCTTAGGTCGAGGAGGTCCTACTCGACCGATTTGTTAGCCTATAAATCGGACAGCCTTAATAGAAACTAAAACCGAAGCAGAGTCGGCATTATTATTATCCCCTCGGCCTATCTCCTTAATCCCCTCTTCGTTAGCATTATCGATAGTCTCCTAGCTCTCGTAGGTTACTAATTCGCCTTCTACTAACTCCTAGGCCCCTAAAAATTTAGGAAGGAACTATAGGGAAGAGACGTCGATATAGTCCTCCCGTCCCTATTTACGTCGGAGGGCTACAAGGTCTTTTATAAAGGTAGCATTGTTAGGAATCCGGCTCTAGAACAGGTTAGTAGGCAAACCGTATACTAGAAGCTCCCCTATAGACACGTTAGACTTAAGGTCTAGGAACTATAAAGCCTAAAAGAGAGCATTTGCCTTCGTATCGTAAGAGTTAGTAGGCCCGGCACTATACTTCTTTATATACCTATTAAAGCGAAAGCTCTTTAGGTCGGCTAACTTTCGCTTATAGGCCGGCGGGTTAGCTAGGCCTAGGGTACTACTAAGGTCGGTAGTAGTATCCTCTATATCGATAT
Organism: Pseudocercospora fijiensis CIRAD86; assembly: GCF_000340215.1. Classification (NCBI taxonomy): domain Eukaryota; kingdom Fungi; phylum Ascomycota; class Dothideomycetes; order Mycosphaerellales; family Mycosphaerellaceae; genus Pseudocercospora; species Pseudocercospora fijiensis. The sequence continues at coordinate 2,263,006 of NW_006921535.1, read as the reverse complement.
CCGGAGTCTCTAGGACCTCCGGAGAGGCTATACTAGCTCGGGTTGTACGGTCTTTAGCTGTCTAGAGTGTCTTAGTCTTAGCGACTAATTCTCGCTGTTTCTTAGCCTTATTAGCTGCCTGCTTCTTAAGTATCCTAGTAGGGGCTGCCGCACTAGGGCGGGTAGGGTTCTACGGGCTCTTGCCCTTGCCCTAGGACTAGGCTTAGGACGACTAAGTTTAGGACCTTATAGCAGCGTAGACATCTATACTGTTCTTAGTAACCGCGTAAACATTAGTAACTACGTCCGGGTCTTAAGACACAAAGTTGACTTTAATAGGCTTAGTAGTACTATCGCTACTCCTCTCCTTAACCTGTTTTGCCCTAACCTTCTAAGTTTCTCGTTTAGCAATAGCGGCGAGGGTACTATTCCTAGTATCCTTAAACTCGATCTTGCTACTATACTTCTTCTCTAGAAGACTCCTAAGTTAAGGCAGCTTCGGAGCTCTACGATCCTACTCGAAGTTAATCTTGTCGCCGGTATCGGTATAGTAGAACCGACTATTTACTTATATAACGAGCTTCCTCTTAAGAAGCTCTTTCTAGATAGGGCAGTCTAATTAAACATGTTTGAAACCGCCGCACATCTAGCACTTGCTATCTAAGTTAGAATAGATCTTCCGTATAGCGTAGACGTTAACTAAAGGGGCCTTAGGGTAGTTAGGATCGGAGACCTAGTAGACTAGTAGTATATCCTTTAGTATACTAGCATTAAGGACCTCCCTAACTCGCTATAGTGCTTTCGTATTAAGGTTGAGCTAGGCTAGGGATTTAGCTAAGTCTGTAACGTCCTAAGAATGCTTAGTAATAGTAGGAGTTACAATACTAGGACTACTTTACGATTTAGGAAGAAACTTAGGCCCTCTAGTTCCCGAGGCATCGTTCCTTACCTAGGCTAGGTTATTCCGGTCCTCGCCGTAAATGAACTTCTTTACATCGGCGGAGCTGTTAATGTCGTCCTTAATAGCCTCTAGGACCTCTTTGTACTTCCTAAAGGTCTCGGGATTAGCTTCGCTAAGCTTGTAGCGATAGAAGACACGCTTAGCCGTAGACTACGGCAACCCTTTAAGGAGTAGCCTCGTTCTCTAAGAATTCTCGAGGTCCTACTAGTCGATGCCGTCCGCTAACTTAACAAACTCGCGGACGTACTCCTTTAGGTCGTTATCTTCGGTGCGCCTCTCTATATAGAGGTTCTTAAGCTACGTACAACTACCTTTAATGCGACGGCTATCGCGATCCCGATACTCCCTTATAAAGGCCTATTTAAAGACCTCCTAGTCGGTATTAGACTTGTCGTCCTTTTCTAAGTAGCTAACTAGGGTTCTAAGGGTTCGGTAAAGCTTAGTAATAGTAGTCCTCGTAAGGGACCGGACCTTGTACTAGTCCGACTTCTCTTCGAGTCCGTACTCGGCTAAGTTGTCCTTAAAGCGTTCTACGTGCGCCGTAGCGTTCTACCCTTCGAATAAAGGGTTCCTACTGCTTCCCGGCTCTAGCGGGCGACGCCTATTCTAACGGAGAAGGTTAGTTTGCCCTTAAATTATCTTTATAACGACATTGTAGAGAGCCTTAGACGTAGAAGGCTCGATAGCCCCTAGTTCGACGGCGCTTATAACAACTAGTCGTCGCCTAATTTCTTCGTTAATAGGGTCCGGTAGGTTATTAGATTCCGAAGATTCCGCTAATTCGTAATGCTCGCTTTCGCTAGAGCTTATTCGATTGTTATAAAGTAGTTAAAATAAAATGCTATAGGAAAGTGTTTTTAGTATATATTGTAGGTTTGTTCCGATATTGCTATACGAGAAAATGGTATACTAGGCTGTTTTCTTCTAATGTTACCCCTAGGGTAGTATTAGAGTTTGGCCTCCTAGGGGTCGCCTAGACACCCCTAGGAGCTTTAGTTTAGTAAATTTAGACAAAAGCCGCTCGGAGGAAGGGACTGCAATCTCTATTTATACCTAGATCCTAGAAACTAGCCACTTTACTAACTATCGTTATCTCCTTTAGCTAGGCGGGGGGGCGGGGACCTTCTTTTTCTAGTAGAAGGCTAAGCACTGTCCGAACGAGGTAGCGAATCCCGAAACAATCTATCCGGTTAATAGGGGAACTGTCTAGGCATCCGACCTGTAATCTAGAAATTGCTATCGTATAGATAGTCTTAGCAAACTAAGCAAGGCCGATAGGTAATTAGCCTATCTTCTCCTTAGGCGGGGCTTATCTCGAGCAAGCGGTACTAAATAGGTCTTCGACCCGGAGCCGAGTCCTTAGAAGCTAGCTATAGTTATAGACTAGGCCCTAAGCTATAACAGTCCTAAGGGTTTGTAGCTTTTCGGGGTTAAAGCGATGCCCTCGTTAAGAGATTTCTCTACTTATCGTAACGGCCCCTTAAGATACTTCGGTATCGTCCGTATCGTAGGCTCTTATCGTGCCCTCGCTTCGGTTATAGCTATTCGTGCCTAGAGACCACCTTCAACACACCCGAACCTATTAGATATAAAGAGATAGCCCTACCTTCGGCTCTAATAAAGGACGGAAACTAATACTACTACTACCACTTATAGTAATAGTATAGGCTACCGAGGGTAATATAACCTATAGCAATATAGGCAGCTATATTTAGCAAGATAGGATAACGAGACTATCGCTTAGGCTAATAACTAGAGCCCTATAACATAGGCATTATAGAAGTGTAACATAAACAATGTGCTATACGAGGTTAATGCTCTATCTATAATATAGAAGGAGGCCTCTTATATAGGCTTAAAACTGGCCTATAGGTGTAGGGCCGGTTACTAGCTAATAGCAGTTACTTAGTAGACAGGCTAAGAGCAGTAAAGCGTCCTACGAGTCTTATTAGTTATATTTGTACTACTACTCGAAGAGGTCCGTTAACCGTAGGCGATAAGATTTCTGCGTATACTAGTAGACTTTACCGTTCTAGCGATATATAGATACTATAACGACGAAACAGTTAAGTATCTTAGGATAGCATTACACCGGATAAACGAATAGAAGAATGTATTTCGCTTATATAGGGTAACAAAGGTATAGAAGAGGGCCTAGCGGGAGGCGAAGGCTGCTACGCGAAGAACGAACGACCTAAATAACGACAATATAGTTATAATAGACGAGGACGACGAAGTTAACGAGCTAATAATAATATAAATAGAAGGGCACTTTAATATACCGAAATTCTACGGTATAACACATGCCCCGAGCTGTATTAAGACGTTCGGTAATCTTCTAGACTTAAATACTAGCTATTTCGAGCACAAACACTATAAACTACTAAAGCTTGCATTTCGGCTAATAAATAAGAAGCCTAGCTAGGAAGAAAGTATACTAGATAGCGATACTAATAGATTAAATATATAGGCCGAAGACGACAAAGAATATATAGCAATCCCTACAAATGCTCGTACTATTAAGGAGTATACGTAACAGCTAATAATGCTAACTATAGTACGGCTAGTAGAGGACATCCTAGGATACTAGCCCGAGAAACAGAGGGACGGAAAGAAATCGGTTAAGTAGATTACGATAAGGGAGGCTATAGCTATAATAGAAGAGAACTTAGGTCGCGACTTCTAATAAGCGATTGCGGTATTCGTACGGCAATAGGGTGCCTACGATAAGAATAGCGCATTAAGCACCGTAGCCGACCCTAACGATATCGTAACAGACTATATATACGTCCTAGATATAGAGATCTACTTCTACGGTAGAATCCGATACTAGAAGCCTATAGGTAAGGATATAGAACATCCTAACGTAGTAGCAGCCGACTTCGCGAGATATATACTAAACTAGGAGAGGCTCTACGGCAACAGACGTTATAATTTTATATAGATATAGGAATATAACGTTAATTGTGTAGAAACACCTAATAAATTAGCAGTTCGATTCGGCGGTCGCCTACTAGCTTAACTAAAGTACGTAATCTCGATTAATATAGAAATAGGAATCAAATATAGGAAGGGGCTTAGGACGAAACGGAGGCCTATTATAGGCGTTTTTGTTAAGCTTTACGACTATATTAACGATAAGAGCGAGTACAAGGATACGTATAGTCTAACGACAATCCGGCTACGGCGTCTTTTACCGTACTATAGTAGACTTAAAAGGCGACGGGTATATAGCCTACTACTAGTCTATTATATATTATACGCTATATCCGTAGACGAAGGCGCCCCGTATAGGACTCGCTATATTAATAGTATAGTTGATTTTAAGACGTATAACACAATTTACGACGAGGAATAGGAGGATAAGGAAATGCGAGCTATAAAGGCTTATAGGCGAGTAATAAAAAGGCAACGTGCCGTATAGAGTATATAGAAATCGTATCTCCGAAACATAGAGGATAATAATACTAAGGCGGCGAAGAATAATTTTATAGTTTATAGAGAACGTATAAGACAGGATATAGCGATATATAGTAACGACGGTTAATATAATAGTAATATACTTAAAACTATAGTACTACTAGTATATTCTAGTTTAGACCGAGTCGACTAATACGACCGAGTCGACGAGTCGATAAGTACTAATATAGTACTATACGAATAGTATAAACACTACTAACGACTGCGACTGCGAGCGACCTAGAGCGATCCTATATATACAAAAATTTACTATATCGATCCTATCGATCGCGTCGATCCCTCGGTCGCTTCGACCCGACTCGTATCCGGATCGCTTAGGATCGATAGGATCGATAGGATCGACGCGATTAGAAAAAAAGTTTTCGTAACGGACTATCCTTCTAAAGCGAGGAAATACGACTATATCTCTACTAACGATACGCTAAAGAGACCTTCCTTCGCTACTTTCCTAAATTTAAGTACCCTATAGTCTAGAGACTATTTAAAAGAGCTATTTATTAGGCTCGGAGTAAGGTAGAGGTTAAAGAGGTTGTTACTATAATAGAAGCAGAATTAAGGCTTCTAAACAAACTAGTAGAAGAGGCTTAGTATTTACGGAAGAACTAGGGGTTAGAGAAGTTATAGAAATAGGCAACCTAGGTACGTCTTCGTAACCTAGTTCTTATATAAATACGTACTACTTCGCCGCTAGAAGGATACTATAATACTATTAAATACGACTAGAAGAAGGACCTCGCCTAGCTATCGATATATAGTACTATAACTAAATTACTAACAATCGACGCTCGATAACTATATAAGGCGGACCTATAAAGCTATAGACTTAGCAAACGTATACAATACTAGAAGGTTAAAGAGATGCTATATTTTAAGCAATTAAGCCCTCTAGTAGCGTAGGACTTCGTTAGGAAACAACTCGCTATTGCGGAAGAATACGAGGCTAAGGCATTACCGCTATACGAAGGCCTTATACTATATCGCGACGGATAACAACCTCCTTACTATAATTGCCTACTATAGTTTTAGTAGCACCTACCTTACTACTATATTCTAAGATACTACCTGTTTGTAATACCGCTTACTCTATAATAATAACAGATCTATATTAGTTTCTACTACGGCTTTAATAGTATAGAAATTAGTTAATACTAGCGGCAACGAGATAGTACTACCTTGTTTCTCGAGGGCTTCGAGGACACTTAAAACTATACCGCTAGCGACCCCTATCTTCGAGACCTTCGCGCTTACTTTAACGAAGGTATAGAAGGCCTCTTATAGTACTTCTATATAGTCCGTAACAATAAGACAATCTACGATAGTACGCTAAAGGACAAGTTTATAAGAGGCTTCTTATATAAGGTAAAGGATACGCTTACTTAGTTAGCTAACTTCTCGCTAGACGACTTCCTTCGAGAAGGCGCGCCTAAGGTTTAATTAACTAGTAACCGATAGCGATAGTAGATATAACTTCTACCTAAACCTATTACTCTAACTCGTTACTAATTGCTATAGTATCCGACCCTTCTATTACTACTACTACCGCCGCTAGCGACTAAATATAGATCTCGAGCTTTTAATCTTCTACTACTTAATAAGACGCTCTTATTACTAATACGACCGTTATAGGTAATCGACCTTCTTACGCCGAGTCCGCTACCCTTTAGATTCTTACTTTCGAAGGCGCGGCTACCGCTACTATAGTAGCCGCGCGAGTCGCTATTATCTATATAATCGGCTTAGCCGCTCGACTTAGATACTATTAAAGAAATAGCTAAGCTTATAGACCTTACTTTACTAGCGGCGCTAGTAGCGCTAGTAAGAGAGGCTTCGCTATTAAAAGAAGATATAGAAGTAGTAGAGTAGTTTCCTTAGATAGAAGAAGATAACACTATACGAGAAGTAGTAGGTAAGAGGCAGACTTCTAATAAATATAATAGTAACAAGCGTAAGAGATTAGTAGCGATAATGCCGCGTACTATTAAGAGGCCGAATAAGAGAAAGAATTAGATAGGCGATAGCAGCGATAGTAGCGATAGTAATAACACCTTAGAAGTCGCTATACTAGTCTAATTGCGATAACAATATAGCCTAATTAGGCAAACCGAGCTAATACGCTAAAACCGAGCATTTCCGTAAGTTTAGTAGGTCCTATTATACGCCTAATAATTAGGCTATTTCCTAGCGGAAATAGTAGAGACAGTCCCGTAGGAACCTAAAAGAATAGGACTATAAGGCGGAAGCTAAGGAGGCTTAGCGCTAAGTACGTAGCGACCCTAGCCTATAAGTGCGCCCGAGATCTACGCTTAGTAAGCGTAGATACTTCTAATCTTTTGTCGTAGCGTAAGACGCTAGTAAACGGGCGTACTAGTATAGCGGTCTAATATAGTATCTGCGCTTTACGGTCTATAGGTTAAGGTCGCGCGTTCGATTCTTAGCGTACATTCTTAGCCGACTAGGCTAATCCTTAGTAGACGCGGCTTTAGAGGTGCCTAATTGCCTTAGGCGCGCGACTCGGCTATAGGCGCACCTACCTTAGAGGGATTAGCTTATAGGCTTGTTTGTTTATTAGATTGCGACGCAATTCTAATTAGATACTTAGTTATACGTTCGGGTACGGGGTATTAGATTTTATTAGCTCGGCTATACGTTCGGGTACGGGGCATTAGAAGATTTTATTAGCTACTCGGCTGCACGTGCGGGTACGGGGTATGCTAAGGCTAACTAGCTATAGGGCCGTAGCTAAGAAAAGGGAAGCGCGTATAAGGCGGAAGCCGAGGAGGCTTAGCGCCAAGCACGTAGCGACCCTAGCCTATAAGTGCGCCCGAGATCTACGCTTAGTAAGCGCGGATACTTCCGATCTTTTGTCGCGGCGTAAGACGCTAGTAAACGGGCGCACTAGTGCAGCGGTCTGACAGGGACGCTAAAAGTCTGCTACATCCAACACCATCTCTCGACCGCACTTGCATCGCACCTTTGTACGAAAGCGAGCAAATCCGATTGCATACATGATCCTTCAAGTGTAACCAGCTTCAATCAATACGACGAACGTTGGCTTTTCACCAGCGATATCGAGGTACGCTTGCAATTCATCGTCATCATCGATTTGCCAATTGTCTTCGGTACCATCCCCGTTCTTCACAATGCCTTTGATCTGGGCTACTTTCGCAGCGCCAGCCTTGCTCGTTGCTGCTTTATGAAGAGCGGCCATGCTTTTGGAAGTCAGCTTCGCCAACCACAACTTTGGATGATGCCCAACGAGATTGGAATTCGTGGCGAGTCTGAAGTATGATCCGATGGGCTGAGCTAGCACTTCTGGCTCCGCCGCAGGTCGTACGAACGGCGTTGCAAGCGCTGGATCGAGGTCGAAGTTGATGTCACCTGTCGCTTGAGCCAGAGTGCCAATGAAATTGCCATTCGGTTGTGACGGATAACCACTTTCGACAGCTGCTCGTGCTCGAGGCTGAGATATCTGAGCACCGCGAGGAGACTCGCGCGGGGCGGGGGACTCAACCACTATGGTCGATCGTGGTATCGTGGTTGCCCAAGCTGCACCGGGCCCTGGACCATATCTCGCATTCTTTTGAGCAGGAGCTCCATACCCTTGCTTGTTCTTGTCCTCCCGAAAGCGTTTCATTGCATCGCTTCCCAGGAGATCGATTGCCTTGGTCTTCTGGGTATCACCCTCGTTTACTGCATTTTGCAAGATTTCGTTTGCATCGTACCATTGCTGTTTCAAAGCTTGCCATTCGTCTTCTCCGCTGACAAGTCGCGACTCGAAGTTGGCCGCAGCAAGGATCTCGTAGAAGGAGCGTCGGATCATCTTGCTAGTAGCTGGATTGATGCCAAGCACATTGTTGGCCTGAGCTACCGACAAATGCGTGACCGCGTTTCGCATGCGCTTCGTCACATCTGCGCATATGCATTCAAGTGCAATAGCCTTACGATCTTGGTCTGGTTGTAGTGGATGCGTCATATTGATCAAGTGCATGTTCTCGCGAATGAGTTTGGCCTTACTTTCCTCCCAAACGCCTTCAGCGCACTGGGTCTTTTTCTTGATTCCCATCTCCTCACAAATAGCTTGATAGTCCTTCCGTATTGTCTGGTACATCTCATTGGTGAGATGCAAGTAGGCTTTGCTCTCGTCAAGACTGGTCTCTGAGTTGTATCTTAAGTAGAATTAGCATCGGTTGTATCGTCTTGCACTTAGGCCAAGTCCTAAAATATACATACCTAGGCGCAGTGCCGGGAGCATCCGCAGGTAAGTGACTGTATCCTCGAATTCGGCGCCGACGTTTCTTGTTGGCCATCTTCTGATCGGACTCGAGCTGAATCTCGAAGAGTCTCTGCTGTCGTCGAGCAAGCTCCTCTGTACTCATCGGCAAAGACAGTGGGACGTCTTGATTGATCTCTTCTTGCTCCGGTGCCGGTTCTGGGCCTAGTGCTGCTGCGGTCTCCAGTTGCGCTTGAAGGTCAGACGTTGGCTCTTCCGCGGCTGCGGAAGCTGCTCTCTTGCGTTTCTTGGACTTCTCTGCCTCGGGCACTTTGTAGCCCTTACCAAGTCTGAGTCTTAGGCCATTCTTCCTCCAGATTTTATTGAATTCATAGTCTTTCAATTGCCATCCTTCGTTTGCCAGGGTAAGCTTCATGTCTTTCTGGCTCATATTCTGCTCCCATAGCTCATGCATGCGAATCGAGACGGCCTCCTCTTCATCTTGAGATAGCTTTTTTGCATGAGTAGGGAATCCCCATAGCGAGAATTGGCGAAGGAAACCACGTTTGCATGGTATATCGCTCGGGTTGGTCCTGAACGTCTCTGCGAAATACTTGACTATCTCTGCCCCGCTCTTTTGTTCGGTGACATAGAGGCGATAGCAGAGATCCTTCTTGTCGGCCCAGTCATACTTTGGCGGCCTTCCAACGCGCCTGGTGGGTGTAGTAGCAGTAGCAGCAGTTGCTGGCAGGGAGTCCGTCGCTACGTCGGCCATTGTTGGGCGTCAGGACAGATGTTTGTAGTGCAACGGCCGACGAGAATGTTTCCAAGTACAAGAAGAAAATTCCCGCCGTAGAGGAAGTCGAGCTGGGAGGCAGGTTGGCAGGGTTTGTTGCGACGCGCTAAAGCTCCAACAGTGCTGACTCATCGTTCTGCCTTGGCGATCCTCGAGTTTCAACTTCGTTCACCCACTCACGCACGTGCGCTCCAGATTTTGGTATGCACAAGATCAAAGCACGGATCAAGCAACTTTAAGCTCGATTACCGCATCTGATGTGAGCTGTTCACGACCGATCGCCGTTGTTGGAAGCGGACAAGGTCAGTGTCTGGCCGAGACGGACTGAGATACCGCCAACGGCCGCACGAGGCGCCTTTATATACTGTAAACAGCATCGGCCAGACCGATCGACAGAATCTCCAACTTTCCCAGGCATCTCAAGCGGCAGCCCAGGCGTGCATTCTACGTCAGATTAGATCCAGCAAAATTCTAGCTAGCTAGCTGACGGAGTGTTGCGGATGCTTGCAGGCGAGCTTGCTCTACCGGCGTGTGCAAGCATCAGGTATTGACGAGGTAAAGCGAACGACAACTCGATCCGAACCTGCGGCCTTTGTGTCATGTCCGAGATAGTGAGTCTGCGAGGTTCTGAGATTGTGATGTGAGACCTGAAAACTACTAGACCATTGGAGGCAACAGAAGTCAGATTTACTTGCAGAAAAAGGATGTGTCAGAGCCAAGTTTATTAATATTTGCATCTAATGCCACACCATGGTGCTATTTTGAGGGTATCACTGCATTATTCTCACCACATCATCAGTACCCCTCAACGCCGTGAAGAGACCTCAATGCCGCATGCCTATAGGTGCGGAATCCTGGGGACTATGTACGCGAGAACGCCAGTTCCCGATAGCAATACATGGTATGGTGCGTTATTCGTTTCGAATCATCTAGAATTGTATTTACCGCCTAGCGCTGGCGTTGACGCGGCTGGTAGGCAACTTGCTGGTTTGGATCATTGGTGACGCCGAACAGGTACGCTAATTCGCGAACACCGAGACGGCCGAGCTGCTGAGATTGCTGCTCGTCAAGCGCTTCGGAGATCAAGGCACGCTTCTTCTCTTGCAGGGCGATGATGCGATCCTCGACTGTTCCCTTGATGAGGACACGGTGGACCTTGACTGGGCGTTTCTGCCCAATGCGGTGAGCACGATCAATAGCCTGCTCCTCGATATATGGGTTCCAGAAGGGATCAAGAATGATGACTTGGCTGGCCATGTTGAGGTTCAGTCCCGCGTTGCCAGCTTTCAGTGAAACCAGCATGATGCGGACGTTCTTGCGGTCGTCACAGAAATCGTCGACAGCGTCACCACGCATGCTGGCGCTCATGCTACCGTCGTACCGACGATATCCGTAGTCCTGCTCGTCAATCGGGATCTCAAGCAAATCAAGCAAAGAAGTCCACTGGCTGAAGATCAACACCTTCTCGCCCTCCTTGTCTTGCATGATCTCTTCCAAGATCTCCATGGTCTTCTCGATCTTGGCAGAGCCCATGTAGTCCTTGCGCAACCGCTTCAAATACTTCTTCTTCGCCGTCTTGTTGCGAGATGCTTCCTTCTTGAGCTCAGCAAGAGTCTTGGAGGCCTTGTTCTTCTTCTTTTTCTCCTTTTGCTTCCCCTTCCCCTTTCCCTTGCCCTTCTCCTTAGCTTTGCCCTTATCCTTCGATTTCTTCTTGATGGCTGGCTTCTCCTCATCAGCCTCATCAGCCTCATCGATCACCGCATTGGAAGGTCCTGCGTTAATATTCACCTCGGTCTTGATCTTGGCTGGCTTGATATCCAGGTCATCGGAATCAGTCTCCTCATCATCAACCACAACTCGCTTCTTGGCTCTCTTTGGCTTCCGATCGAGGTCGTCGGAATCTGACTCGTCCGCCTCGACTTCGTCTTCATCATTCACAATAAAGCCATCCAAGGTGTCGTCTTCATACTCGTCTTCTTTCTCTTCGATATCAGAGTCACTGTCTTCATCACTATCGGAATCGGAGTCGACCATATCTTCCTCCATAGAGGCCTGCTCCTCTTGTGTCAGAAGCTCAGGCATGTGGATCTTCTTGAAGCTGTTGAAGTCTGTGAGACGCTTCGGGTCGATGTTACTGCGGCAGTTGGGGCACCGGGCCTGACCACGCTCGTCGCCATTCTGAATAGCCATCGCAGGGTCAGCAATCTTGGCGAAGCATTCTGAGCACGTGTCGTGACCGCAGGGAATGAAGATGGCAGGATTAGCAGTCACATCGTAGCAGACAGGGCATTCAAAGTTCCCTCCTGTGGCTTTGATTCTCTCGATGACTTGTGGCTCCAGCTGTCGAGCGAAGTCAAGCATTTGGTCCTCGCTCATATCAGCAGCAGCAGCGACACCAAAGTCCTTGATCAGGTGAGGATGACAGCACGCCTGGCGCAGGCGCAAGAGAAGGACCAAGATCGCAGAATACGATTGACCGACCGTGCCAGCCCTCAGGTATTTGTTGAAGGTGACTTGTGATTGCGTCTCCAGAGCATGGTAGAAAGCCGTCTCGTCTTCGGAGAAGACTGGGTTGACTTCATCCGTGGTACGCTCAGGCAGGACAAGGATCGGCTTGCCCTCAAATGTGCTCTTTTTTGTACGACGGAGCATAATGGACTTGCATAGAATTTGCAGCTTTTTCATGGCCTGCTGGCGGACTTGATCGCTGGAGGAGCGCAAAGGTGTGTTGAAGTCGTTCCGGAAGCGTTGCCAATGACAATATGGCTTGATCCGCAAGAACTGAATCAGAGAGAAGAACTCTTCTACATTGTTCATCATCGGGGTGCCGGTGACACAGAAGCGGTATTTAGCATTGAGCAAGCAAGCACCCTTGGATGTCTGCGTTGTCCGATTCTTGATGCATTGTGCTTCGTCCAGAACAACCCTGTACCAGGGAGCATTCTCGCCAAGAAATATGGTCTTCTCACTATGTGATGGCTGAATTCGCGCGCCCGGATTTGCCAGTTGTCTCAACTGGAACTTCTCCAGTCGCTTCAGCTCTGCTGCGATGGTGCCGTAGGTAGTCAGCACAACGTCAAAATGGCGCAGCTCGTCGAAGCTCTTGGCCTTGTGCGTGGCGTGGTGAGTAAAAACTGTCAGCTGCTTGTTAGGCTTCAGCTTGTTTCTAATCTCCGACTTCCACTGCCTCATCAGCGCAACAGGGGCGATGATGAGCGTAGTCTTGCAGCGAGGATCATCGGACTTTCGGGTAACCATGAGAGAGAGCATCTGAATAGTTTTTCCCAGTCCCATATCGTCCGCAAGAATGCCGCCCTTGTTCGAGCTCTCTTCCTGGTTTTTCAACCAAGTGAGACCCAGCTCCTGATACTTGTGCAGCCTCACAGACATGTCCTCTGGAGTCTGAACACGGAGATGCGCAGGCATGTCCTCATCCGGACGAATGTTTGCTAGCAATGCTTCCAACTCCTCCTTCGACTTTGAAGGGTCGTAAGCGGCAAAGTCATTGTAGCGTTGATTATAGAGATCCTCACGACCATCGTACAAATTGGCGTATCCTGGAAGCTGGCGGTGTCCAACGTATTCTAGTTCATCGTCATCGTCATCATCCAGGTCATAAGGACGAGCGCTCGAGCCGAACATCAGATTGGTGAGCTGACGCGTGCCACTTCCAAGTGCTTGCAGCCCGTTCTGCATGCCATGACCGATCTGGTTGCGAAGTTGCGCGAATGGGTCATGTGCTGTATACGTATGGTTTGCAGCGTTGCTGTACACATGCTGGGGATCAGTGCCAGGATAGCCACCTGGCATTGGCTGGCGATAGGGAATTGGCGCACTTTGTGAGACTGGCTGGGCCGAGCGTGACGACTGGCGGCCGTTCGGCGTGAATCGTGTAGGGTTGATCTCTTCGAAATCGTCGTCGCTGTCGCTCCCGGTCAGGTCGATCATAGCAGGTGGATTTCGGAAGGCGAGATTCGGAGAGGGCTGCTGCGTTCGTGATGACGAGGGCTCGGGCTTGATCTGCTGAGATGGGAGGACCGGGTAACTCCCTCGAGAGCTTGAAGCCTGAGTAAACTGAGCAGGAGGTTCCGTCTTGATCATAGGAAGCGGAGTGGGCGGCTTGTGATAACCGCCACTATAGTTAAGAGTGGTCTGCACTCCCGGCCTCGAAGATGAAGCGACGGACTGGGAAGGACGCGGTTGATTCATTTGTTGGGCATAGGCATGATCTCGATGGGCCATTTCATGCTGCTGAAGGGTCTCTTGCTGTCTCCGCACTGCAGCTTCTTGGCGCATGCGCGCAACATCGACATAGTCAGAGCCAGTCGATGAAGTCGGAGTTCCAGCATTCGAGGGATCTGGAGTGGGACGCTTCGAAGCTGGCTCGAATGGATCAGGCAGAAAGGAAGGCACCGGCCGACCACGCTTGAGGCCAGGGTTGGCCTGCGATTGGTAGTCTGGTGGATTGGGCTGGCTGGCATTTGAGGACATGCTGCCAGCGCTGCTTTGGTTCCTCGCCGGGCTTCCGTTCATGGCGTGCTGCCACCAATCGTCGCGGACGGCAGCGCTGTCGGAAGCGCCGTCCACACGCTGGTGGTGGTTAGGTGGACGACTATGGCGCTGGTTGACAGGATGCTGCTCGAGTTCGGCTTCCAGTCGGCCCTTGTCCAACTCGAGGTCGGCCAGACGGTCGTGATAGTCGTCACTGTATGGGTCGAGGCTTTCGACAAGGACCGCGTTGAAGGCGAGATCGTCTTCGATGGCCTCAAGTTCCCGAGGGGTGGTGGTTGTTGATGCCATGGTTGCAAGCGGCCTGCGCGCAGGAGAAAAGCGAGAGCGGCAAGCTCAAGAGAGGTGCGTCACGGCGTCACGGGCGCGTGTGTGCCGTCGCCGGTGCTGGTGCCGGTGCTGGTGGCACAAGAGTGAAGGCGAATGTTCACGAATGTGATAGATGCCACGATGCCCACGACCCGGAGGGTCAGGCAGCTTCCGCGGGCGCGCCTTCACCAGGCGCCGACGTGCGATCGTGGGGCCGCCGCAGCAATGATGTCGTGCGTGGTACGCCACCTGTCCAGAGGCCTCATAAGTCGCAGTGGGACAAGTAACCTGTTCTGGTCGGACAGCAGCGGCGAGCGAGTCGCAGGGCTGGCCGCAGCACAGTCTTGTTGGTGGAAGTTCGAAGGCGACGTGACAAGCTCAGGGCTCACAGCGCCCCACGACGCACGACGCGACTTCCCATCCAATCAAGGCCGGGGTGCGCGTTTTTAGGCATCTCTCGGACGCGGCAACTTTTTCATTGTACAGTACTGTACGTAGTCTGCAGGAGGTTACACATTGGCACATGAACGAGGTGAAGCGTGGAATCTATCACATTTGCAGGTGAAGGCGCATAGATCCTCACCTCACTACAGGCACGCTGCTTCCAGTCTTGGCAAGGATATTCCGACCTGGGCTAGATATTATCATGACCTTCTCTGGCCCTGCGAATGCATCCCTACACCTCTCGCGTCTTCTTGAACCCAATATTGCCCTCCTCCTTCAACCCCCACTTGTTCAGCTCTTGCCCAACAATGATTCTTCGCTGCAAGTGTACCTCAACAGCCTTCCTGCCCTTCCTCTTACTCTTCAGTCCGTCATCATCCATATCGAAATACAGCGCCCACACGCCATCCTCCTCTTCCACCGCAACAAAACCCTCAAAGCCATCAAGAGTGATGCAGCTGTCTTCATTGGCATCCGTCGTCCAGTCGAAGTCGCCTACATGATGCATAATGCTTCCTGATCTCGCTGCATACTTGACCTCATATGTATCCTTGTCCACATATATCCAGTTCAGCATTGGCGGGTCGACACTGATCGTGCTGACAAGACCTCTGCAAAAGCCTCTGTTGTCGTCGGGGTATTCGAGGTAGAAGCCGGTGAATGGATGGTGAGCTACGTCTGCTGGTTGTCTTGTAATCGGACTCTTCGCCTCTACCCAGACTTTGTCTTTGCGCAGCGTTAGAATCGTGTCATGGAGTTCCGCGCCCTTGCCCTTCCGCAATGAAGCATCGACCCACACATCGACGTGGAATTTGAGCATGCGTGTTTGATTTGACGCATCTGCGTTGCGCTTCCTCTGTTCAGAAACTCCTTGTGCAACTCCAGTCACGACCGAGATGCCTGTTGAGGTTGCGATTGGCAGGGCCAGGCCCAGCCCAAGAATATACTCCATGGTCGGTCACGCTATCTCTAGGCCTGCCCAAGAGGAATCGCGTAGTCGGTGCATCTGATAGCTGACCTACATTGATTCTACTTCGCGAGCTCCATGCTTCTAACTGTGGTTGGCAAGATCTTGCCCGAAACCTGGCAGAAGCTGCATCAGCGGTCGTCATCTCGAGCGGACTCAGGCCCGATCCTTGTCTGTGGCATGCGTCTCTTCAGGCCACACACGTAGCAACTTTGGAGCAGAGCAACCAGACACTGGCCTCCCAAGGCGAGTCGATCAATGTATCCGGGCTGCGGCCGCGGGTGTGAAGTGACTGACGAAACCCCGGATATACAGAAAGAATGCGAGCAGGAGGAAATCAACGGGAGATGAAGGTGAAGGTTTGCGACGAGCCGGAGATGGCAGTGGCCTGGTTGTATACACTGCTCCACCTCATCCATCCCTCACAGACCTCTTGCGGTTACATTTATCACCAGAGTGAAGCTCACATCCACACACGACGGAAGGAAGAGCAATGGAAGCCTCTGACGCACCAGCAAATACGGCCTCGCGCGTTTCTCACGTCACCGTCCCTTGAATCTGCTCCACAGAAATCTTCAGCTGCTTGCGCTCGGATGACGGTCCTCTCAGATGCAACATACAGCACGATACGGGGGTTAATTTGCCGGAGCCAATT
Source organism: Pseudocercospora fijiensis CIRAD86 (assembly GCF_000340215.1). Classification (NCBI taxonomy): domain Eukaryota; kingdom Fungi; phylum Ascomycota; class Dothideomycetes; order Mycosphaerellales; family Mycosphaerellaceae; genus Pseudocercospora; species Pseudocercospora fijiensis. Next base: position 2,246,696 of record NW_006921535.1, on the reverse strand, counting down.
GCCAAAAGCTGATGGGATAGTCTTGCCTCTTTTTCTTTTCTTTTTTGGTGCCTGTGCTCTCGAGATGGCAAATCGTCTTGATCCCAAGGTCATGCAACACAAGCTCCGACGACGTTTGTAGTCCAAATCTCTGGTGTTGACTTTGGACTTCTTTTCTCAAGTTCTCATCCTCTATCCGGGATGGAGAATGTCGTAAGCAAAGCCTCCACCTGTCTCTGGATGTTGGTCTGAATTGGGCTGTTTGGCCGCCCCAGCAGATGCTTCACGACGTGGTTACGCCAGGCCGGGCCCATCCCTTGAAGCTCACGAGTTGCTGGCCCATCATTTGTGATTTTCAGAGGCAGATAGTACCTTACCGTACCCGCGCATCTTACTGGCTCGAACTTCCAAGTCACGCGATCTGGTTGCAATGTGAACCACGCTCGCCTGGGGTTCGGGGTCTCATGCGAACCGAACACAAGATTGAGCTCGAGATAACTTATGTTCTGCAGCTTGTAGCGCGTTGCAATTCGACGAAGTGTGCGATAAGGTGTGTCTTTGCTATGAAGGGTGATCCGAAATTCCTTGGTCGTGTAGTGGTCGTAGACAGTATCACGGAAGAGTGCTGCGGCTTCCTGATAGACTTGACGACAGGTGAGGAGCAAAGCTGGTGAGAAGCAGTTTCGCTGTCTTCTGTTCAGATCGATCCTCTCGCCATTGCAGGAGAAGGCGCGTTCGTAGATTTCATTGCGGAGCTCTGGCGCCAGGTCGAGAAGGCGGCAAGTCGCGCTTGCTTGCGCTTGACCGATGGATGTGAAGCTGCGCACATTCGCGTTGATCTCAGCGGCCGCCATTGCCTCAAACGCTGTGGATTCAGCCCGACTTCCGTCGTCAGGAGCGCCTGCAGCGAAGCCGTGAGATGATGTTCTGTGTGCAGTGCTGATGAAAACACGGCGATGTTGCGCGCATGCAGTCGAGCGGCTTCAGGTTGTGCGGACGGTTTCAGGGAGCATGAAATCTGGCTTGGGAGGCAAGAGCGTTCGTGTGCAACCACCCGCTCACCCGCACGATCCGGCCTTTCACATGCTACATGTATTCAACTCCTCCCTTCAAACTGAGGTCATCTTTCGTGATACGGCGATTCGACATGGAGTCCTTACAACATCCTCGCTCTGGAAGTTTTGGCGACGAGATTGCACACTGCACGTCTTTATCAAGCACCAACCGCTGTCCTCCGGAAAGTGCCACGATCCTCTGCTTCGTGTTACCAGCAAACGTGTAGTCAAAGGAATCAGTGATATGGATACCGGCCACGGACGCAAGTATGTCGATTCGTCAGCATCTGCAGCCATGAGTGGCCTCCTCTCCCGAACGCCATCCAAATGCTTTGCTCTCCTGCTAACCTTCGAAGCTATTCGAAGAGTTGACCGAGAGTACTGGCGATATCGACATTTCTAAACCAGGATACAACTGTCTTCTCACTCCTTCCGAAACCAGTGTCAACGGTCAGTCGGATGATGGATCTTCGGGCGTGGCTTCTTCGGCAGGGGGTTCAGGTGTGCAGAGATTCATTTTGGACACGGTTCCAGTCTGTATGAACATTCGCGGTCAGCCATGTAACTTTGTGCTGAGGAAGCTCACGACCGATGGCAGAGAAGTGTCTCCGCTGGAGAAGGATCCGTGACTCAATGTAAGGCAGGTCAAATCTTACTGGCATTGATAATGGAAAGTAGCGTGGTCAAGTAGCAATGCACGCTTTGAGTCGCTTCCAGCCCCGGTAGAGCATAAATGAAGTGCAGTGATTCAATTTTAGTTACGGCTGCGACAAGCAGAGAGAGCCTTTCTTGATGCCTCCCATTCCTATTGAGGTAAGAATCTCTCCTTACCGCTCCACATTTGTAAACGTACTTGCGACCGAAGGCACATTTGCAGATGAGGCCGTACGTGTCCAGAGGCATCGCTCGAGTATTCCTTTGCCATGCATGAAAACACAACTCTTTTGTATCTGAACTCAATTCCTTCCCTGGCAGCCGAGAATTCCGCATGAGACCAGGAAGGGATTTTCCTAGAACTGCCGGGCTTTCCACAGAATAGAAACGCAGAGGGTGCTGATTCAAACGCTGCCAAGACTGAGAGGTAGCTATTTGACGCAATCAGCAGAAGGCGACATTGCATTGATTCCGCAGCTGCGACGAGATCTTTATCAGGTGTGACATGACTGGAGAGACTGGCAATGTGGTGAAGAACGTGTGAGCGACCAGATCGACCCTTACTTTCTCAATTATGCCTCTGACATGTTATCCGTCACAGGATAGCGCCGGTGAGGACCAAAGTGCCGTGGACGGGTACAAGTGAGTGTGATGTCCAAAGAGGTGTTCAATGCAGCTTCGTCGTGGGATATTTGTGTTACGAGGAAGCAAGTCGGATACACTGGGGACGCTGACGATGAAGCTCCGACGCTCGATTGCGCTCATGGATAATGGCCTGGGTGGGGGCTGACAGTCGCACTAAAACAGAAGCAGGTCTGATGAATGTCATGATAGGAGTCTTCATAAATCCTAACAGTAACATCTCTCCTGAGGTTCGCATATGCATACTCTCGTACATACATGGCCTGCTGGGATGGTCCGAGTCAACGTTATCGCGTGCTACCGCAGTCTCGAAATTCTGGAGCTCTGAAACAGCCAAGCCATGGAGATGAGCAAGAGACTTGAAGAGAGACGCAAGATGATGCCATTGAGAGCTGAAACAGTGATGCACATCGGCTGCAATTGATCGTGTCATTTTAGAGCTCGGCCGGAATCTCTGGAACCATCTGTAGATGCCCTGGCTTGTTGAAGATCTCGCTCGCCAAATGACAGGCACAATTGCTGTACAAATTCCAAGCAGGCGGATAGACGAGGCAGGTTAGCTACAACTTGCGGTTTGGGCTGTCCTCTGTATTGCTGCACGCAAGCTGGAGACAACTAGCGACGTCCTATCCAATTCGACGTATTACCGAGATCATCGGGTCGAGCTAAAAGAAGCTTAGATGGTCTTGACTTATGAAGTGTTATACGAGGTACTCGAATGACGAGGAGCGCAATCTCTCCGGAGCTTGGAGCGTGAACCAGGAACGCTGGAGGTAGCCGTAGTACTAGGATTCCAGAGCCGAACTTTTGGCCCGCATCCGCTGTTAGATGTATAGGACCAGTTGACAGGAGGCTTAGCCGGAACGTCTGAGGCATCATGAATCGGTAGGCACCTCTACTGGCAGCGGTTCGATATACTTGCAGTCCTCGCGAAGTGTCCAATGTCAAGTCGCGGAGCCTCGTATACCAAAGTAATCTAAAGATATCCCAAGAGTCGCTAGACGGATAAAGCGAATGGCATAGCGCACATTGGGTTTGCGAAGCTGGCGTCCGGCAGCCGTAAAGGTGTGTACAGTCCAGTAGAACCGCATATATCAAGTTTTGGGCAAGTGTTCCGGTGAGAAGTGCAGGAGACATGCTGCGAGCTGTCCAATCTCGCCGAGTGCTAAGATGTGGGCTGTTGCTTCCCAGTAGGCTTGCGTGCGTACAGAGCCCGAGTGCGCCAATGATCTGTGGTTGAACAGCTTGGCATGGATTAGACTCCTGTCAAGCTTAACTCAATACTCATACCCCTGCACCAACAGACTCCCGTGGAATCATCAAGATTCTAGAAGCATGTTGTGACTGGATCCTCCGTATAGATAAGTCGTACAGCGTCCTTCAAGAAGCGAATAGTAGCGTCCGCCGCCCGAGTGGTAGATTGTCATTTCGAGTGACTCAATACAGGTATAATCTGCTTCTCCCATTGGATATAACAGCAGTCGCAGGGCTCGGGGGCTATTCCACAGGGCGTAGAGAATACCACCGAAACACTGAAAGAGGGTGTAACAACGGGTCGACCCGACCTACAGTTGGAAGGCGTGAAATTGCGCTGTGGAGGGCCCGTCAGGCAAGAGGAGACTCCGTTGTCTTTTCGTGCAAGAAAAGTCTTGCCTGACGAAGTCCCAAGTGTTTTGTGACTTCCTACTCGCAAAACCAGCAGATGCTCCGTAGGGCTTATGCCACATACAGTAGCCGTCAAGAGCTCTAGACATGCAGAGGGACCAGTGCAGTGCAGTGCGAACCGCAGTCTTGTGTTTGCTGCGTCGGTGCATCCATCGCACTGGAGATGAAGGGTCGCCAGTAAGGTTGGGCTCGAGCCGCAGTAGGCTGGGATCTATACCATATCGATCGACCCTTGATGATGTCTTTATGAAATTACGGCATTAGGCATTAGGCCGGAATGTCTGTCGAGTCCGCTACGGGTATGTGAGCGCATTTTGGCAGGCCACACGCAAGTTGAGCAAGGTTGATATCAAGGTGCGCACCTGTCAGGTACATGCTGTGGATAGACGTTCCGCGCAGACATGGCTCATGGCCTTGGTGCCCTGTGGCTCGATCTTCCTTGATGAATTAAATCGAGGTACTTGTGTAACCTGCAGCTTTCGGCGGCTGTAGATGTTTGCCTTCCGCTCTCACGCCGGGTTGTTGAATGGCAATAGCCTGCTATGAAATGAGCGCTGTCCAGATGGCCTACAAAGGCGCCGCTTAAGCCGGTAGCAGAGATGGAGAGACTTAGTTTCGCAAGCTTTATGTATCAAAGAAAGGCTTAACCAGATATGTCGAGAGGTGATCAAGGCAGTTTTCAGGTTTCGAGGATCGGGATCACACGTAGACAGGTGTCTAGCACTCTGGATGCCAGCGACGTCGCTGCCCATCTTGCTGGCGTAAGCATGATAAATTCCGTACGGTCACCCGGATTAACCCCGTCCAGATTGGCAGCCATCTTGAAGGATATGTCGAGAGACAGCAACGAAGACCGGCTTTCGTGGGAAAACTACCGAAGACGGAGCAAGCTCACTGCGCTCACCGGGATGGTGGGAGCACCAATATTGGGATGTCCGGACTGTTCAGACATCGTTCGAGTACCGTGGACTTGGGCCTCATCACTCGTCAATATCGATCCTCGGAACTTCGTCCCGCATCGCCATTGGAAAGATTCTTGCTTCAGGATATATTGCATGAGCCGCTGCCAATGATAGCCAGGAAAGCACTGAGCGATTCTAGCTGGAACGCGAGATCCTTAGCAGAGCTGAATGAAAAAGTTGCTTTCGCTTCGATCGATCCCGTCCCCCTGGACGCAAATTCAGAGCCCCTTGACTTGGAGCAAGCGAATGATAGTATCCGTCCACAGGCTTCTGGCGCCTCGAGAACGGATGGCGGAGGAGGCCAAAAGCGTAGTTCGGATGAGGCAGAGCTCCATATGTATGGCGATGGTAGTGAGAAGGGGTGCAAAAGGCGGAATGGGAAAGAGGGTCGCTGAAATGGCCAACAGGCAGTGGTGCATGCTGCATTTTGAGTGCTGTTGAGACATCCAGGTGTCTTCTTACCGAGGCACAAAATCGCTTGGGCTCGTATCCGCCATGCGGTGTCGCATACGAGGTACTCAGATTGCGCATGGACCTTGAATCCCTGCTCTGACTTCGTTCTTTTCGGTGACTCGTTGAGTGCATTTTGGCGCATAGGAAGGTATCCGCGGCTTCGTGGAGTCACACTGTCGCGCCTGCCTGGGCATGCGTGCCAAGACGTGGTGAGGGATGCAGTCGCGCCCTGTGAGAACCTAATTCGCTTGTACAAAACAAGGCGCCTTAACAAGAGTAGACTTGCTCTTATTTCTTTCTCAAACAATATTCCAAAACCCTCTCGCGAATCAGAAATTACCAGCCCAGAGTTGAAGTATGCCACAGCACTGGAAGTTGTACACTGGAAAAGCTTTGTCACGAAGCAGGCTGCTGCTGAACGTCGCCGGATACCTTTGCTGCGCTGGCGCGATGTTCGAATCTTGCTGGAAAATAGCCTCTGACCGCATTACTGAGCCATACGATCTCGCCATCTCGGAAGCTATCGACCGCGATCTTTCCCTCAACAGCGAGACCCTGTTCTAGAGCCCAACGTCTTGTAGTGCCCTGCAAACCTCCAGCACTCGCATCCGGAGTGACCCAGGCACCGTTTCGATAACAGTATGGCGTGCATATGGACCCATCGAGGATGTTTCCGTCGCTTGAGAAAAGCAGGACCTCCTTCGGTATCTGGTAAGTGAGGATCTCTGCAGCCGCCCTCGCACGGCCGTAAGCTGAGCGATCATTTGTCTTGAACATCGTGCCTTCAGACGGCTCCGTGGCCTGAGAGTCCAGCACGATGGTCCATTCGAGAGCGACCCAAGGCTGTGTCGGTGAGCCGAGCGTCGAAGGAAAAAGCTGCTCCATGGGAATGGATCTAAGTGGGAAATAGATTTCGGTGCGTACACGACCTCCGACGTACGCCCGGACCTTGATTCGAAGAGATTCGGGAGTTTCGCCGGGATGTTTCTCGTGCCACTGCTTGACAGCCTTGAGCAAAGTACTGTAGAGCACTGATGGACCGCGGGAGTTGGATCTTGGTCTATCGTCCGCAAAGCAGAATGTGCTCCATTTGGCAATTTGCAGTCTTGTCCAATGGTGTTCCAACATGTAGAACGGACAAGGCATACCGCAAGATGCAGCGGTATTCTTATCCGATTTCAGAAGGCGTGTATCATATCGAATGCTAGTATATACGAATGACTCCTCGTCGTCGCTAGGTGTGGCGGAGCCAGCAGGGCCGCCATTGAAGTGACCGCTCATGTTGAGAGCATTGGTAGAGCACGGCGCTTGGTTCTGTGGTGAGCGAAGAACTACAGCGATTGAATGCAGACGATTGAACAGTCATACCTTTCAGAGCAGCATCAAGAGGACGCTGTGACCAGGCATGTACATGTAGTGCTGGGCTATGACTCCGATTCAGGAGGTGCAGACCACAGCGTCGTAATCAGTCGGTGGGTGGCCGGAACATCTCACACCGGCAGTGGATGGTAAATCATATGTATGCGCACGCGTGATCGGCCCTTGACGGGTACTCATCAATATTATTATTATTATTCTTCATGTGCAGACCGCGAGCGACGGAAAAAGAGATTAGTCAAGGCTTGTGATCTTGTGATGTCAGGGCCAGTCAGGCGGGCGGGCAAGGTAAAACAAGGCTCGGCGCGACATCCGAGGCTTGAAGCTTGTCTCAAGAATCGTTTCGTTCTCGAGTTGAGGAAAGCTGCGGCAGCAGTTGCATTCGTCCTCCTCGACATCGACCGTCCCCGTCGCCCCCATCGCCGCTCTCTCCATCTCTTTCCTGTAGATCGATTCGAGCGCTAGATTTCTATTTCCGTCATTACCACGTCCTAGATCGGTCCAGGCGAGCCCACCATGGCATCGGCGCAAAACGCTGAAGCGAAAGTTGAGCAAGCTGCACATTCGGTATCTGCAGCTGGCTCATCATTTTGGGATCGCGTGTCCAACTGGTATTCAGACAACAAAGTCGCCGCATGGTCAATCGCAGGCGTGACCGTGGTTGTAGTAGGCGGCACAGTATACTACCTCTCGCAACCGCCGGCGCAGCCAAAGCCCAAGAAGGACAAACGAAAGGCGAAGAGGACATCCGAAAAGGCGGTCGAACAGGGCAAACCCGATGCTGCATCAAAGGCTGCACCGAAAGCGTCAGTGGTAGAAGAGGCGCCAGAGGAGTTGCCTCAGATCACCGAGGAATCGGTGACTTTGCTGTCAGATCAAGAGCGCAAAGACTACGCGGCCAAGCTGAAGGCCGCCGGTAACAAGGCATATGGCAGCAAGCATTACAACAAGGCCATCGATCTATATACACAAGCTATCCTGTGCAAGGCCGATCCCGTCTTCTATTCCAACCGTGCAGCGTGCCACAATGCTATGAGCGACTGGCCCAAGGTCATCGAAGATACCACTGCTGCCATCAACCTCGACCCGGAATACGTTAAGGCCTTGAACCGGAGAGCAAACGCCTACGAGCAAGATGGCCGCTACTCGGAAGCGCTGCTTGACTACACAGCTAGCTGCATCATTGACCAATTCCGCACCGAGTCATCTGCTCAAGCTGTTGAGCGACTGCTGAAGAAGGTCGCTGAGAGCAAAGCCAAGGATATCATGGAATCGAAAGAGAAGAAGCTGCCGTCGCCGACTTTCGTGTCAAACTACCTCCAGTCGTTCCGTGCCAAGCCTTTGCCGGCAGGACTCGAGGAGACTGCAGACTTGGAAGAGGGAAGCGGCAAGTGGCATTTGCGCAAGGGTCTTCAAGCTATCCGTCTGCGGACCGCCGAGGGCTACGCAGAAGCTGCGGAAGCCTTTGAAAAGGCAATCGAGCAGGGCAACTTGGAGAAATTCGAAGCTGAGGCATACAACATGCGAGGCACATTCCGATACTTGCGTGGAGACAACGATCGGGCTCTCGAAGATCTGAACAAGTCTATCGAGCTTGACCCATCACTTGTGCAGAGCTACGTCAAGCGCGCTAGCATGCACCTTGAGCAAAGTAAGCCTGAAGTCGTGGGTGCTGCAGGAGGGCCAGAAGAAGCTCGACTAAGAGTGCTTGCAGGCGCGCGAGAAGCAGCTGCGAACGACTTCGAGACGGCCACCAAGCACAACCCAGAAGATCCAGACATCTATTACCACCGCGCCCAGCTCCACTTCATCCTCTCCGAATTCAGCGATGCAGCGAACGACTACCAGAAATCGATCGAGCTGGACAAGGACTTCATATTCTCACACATACAGCTCGGAGTCACACAATACAAGATGGGATCAGTCGCAAGCAGTATGGCGACCTTCAGAAGATGCATTAAGAACTTTGGGGACAAGAGCGACGTCTACAACTACTATGGCGAGCTGCTGCTTGACCAGCAGAAATACCAGGAGGCGGTTGAGAAATTCGAGACCGCGGTCGAGATGGAGAAGAAGGCAGTGGGTGAGAAGGGCGGTATGAACGTACTGCCGCTGATCAATAAAGCCCTGGCCCTTTTCCAGTGGAAGCAGGACTTCAGCGCGGCGGAAGAACTGTGCTCCAAAGCACTAATCAGTGAGTGCACCATCATCATCGAATCTGAATCATACTGACACTTGCACAGTTGACCCCGAATGCGACATCGCAGTGGCCACGATGGCTCAGCTTCTCCTCCAACAAGGCAAGGTGACCGAAGCTCTCAAATACTTCGAACGCGCTGCCGAACTTTCCCGAACAGAAGGCGAAATCGTCAACGCTCTTTCATACGCCGAGGCCACACGAACACAACTCGAGGTACAAGAAAAGTACCCACAGCTCGCAGCTAGGCTTCAAGGTATGGGAGCTATGGGTGCCGGCATGAGATAAGAATATGGTGGACGTGGTAATGTTCATAAATACTATGGTAAGGTGGGGCTTGTGGATGTATTTCACGCGAGTTGCATGCATTGTACAAGGCGTTGAGCGTAGCCTACGCGGCAGCCAGTCTGCGAGAGAACGCGTGAAAGAAACTTCTTCAATCTGTATGTTATAGGACCCAGACGCCTGGCGGAAGTGTGCAGATACAGAGCTTCAAATTGGTATTATATGCCTCCTCTCTAAGAACGCCTTCGCATTACATACTTTCATAACGCCATTCAATGCAGTATCTAGAAGCCATCAGAGAGAGGTATCGATCAGGCGTGGGCATCCGAGTGTCAGAGATCATCGCTTAGTAGTATCGATATCCTTCGTCACGATACCGCTGACGTTCCTGGTCTTCCCATGTCCATGATCTCCTGCCATCACCACGATATACTGGATCCCAACCAGTCCTGTGACTTCGGTGCTCGCGATAGCCTCGAGATGCGGCATTGTGGCTGTCATGTTGACCTCTGGCCATGTAACCGTCATTGGTGATGAGATAGACTGCTCGAGCGACTCCGCGACCCAGGGTGCGAATTGGAGAGAGTGGGGAGAACCGGTTGTGGTGTTCCCGAGAGCGGTGCGGCATGCTGAGAGCTGCGTTTGGGATTAATTCTTTTGCTTTGAGCTTCGACGATTTTCTTGGTTCTGGTATATGTAGCAACAGGAGCGATATAGAGGGTCCATTTTTCTTATGCTGGGGCAGAGATTGTCGTGAATGATCAGAAAGACGGTGTCTGCAACCATTAGCTGCTTTATACCATGGTGCGGAGTGAGTATCATGGGAGTATGATGTCCTGGCAGGATACCATAGCGCATTCGACACAATCAGTAGCAATGGATCATTTGAACCATCACAAGTCACGCATCTATTATGGGACTTCTTCCTCTTCTTCCCACTTGACGACTCTTTCACGCAGAGGGTCGAGCAATCTTTCGAGCGTGATACGGTGAGTGGCGACGAACTGTGATTGTTTCGTGAATCTGCATAGCAGCAGCTTGATGCTGTGCCCATGCCCAACAACAAGCACTCCTTCTGCAGATTTCTCGTTTGTTCATTCGGCGTGCTTCTTCGGATGGCGAAAGAGGCCAAAAAGGACCACATAACCGACGATTAAAAGACCATGCGCTGGTCCGCAATATGCAGCAGCAATCCTCCTCTTCTATCTCTTGCTCCAGCTGCACGGGGCTGAGGATGCTATGCGTTGACGCGTTTGGCAGTCGTGAGTGGTTCCGCCCAATGCGTAAAGTCATCTCCGCCAAGCAAGCCAAGACTTTGTCACTTTGCACCGCCCTCTCACTGCATTTCCGTCCCGTCCCGTCCCGTCCCGTCCCACAACAACATCCTGTTAGTGTTGTGCTTCCACCGTGGTTATAAAATAGGGGCAGTGTCCACTAATAAACCCGCTACGTACGTACGAGTAGACATACGGAGGGTCTTATCGTATCGGGGCTAGCTGCTAAGCTACTATATAAAAGTAGATAAGAAGCGATACGTTATATACTAAGAGTAAGTAAATACCGGGAAATATCTATAAACTCGCCCTATAAGTGCTATTAGGGTTAGCAACGGCGCTATTGTCGACCTCGCCGTCTAGTACAGCTTTAAGTACTTCTTCTAGATCGTAGAAGTCGTCGTCTATAAGCTAGTTATCGTTAATCTAGTACTTAATACAAAGGTTCTAATATAGATAGACTAGCTTCTCGATAGTAGCGTAAGATAGGCGATTACGGCGGAGGCTTATAATAAAGCTATAAGCTAACTAGTTGCGCTCGGCGGCACTAGTTATTAGTGCTATTAATAGCGCTAGTATTATTAATTCCGAGAGGTTAGGGTATATAGATTTAATATTATTATACTACTATTATATAGGCGACTAAGACAAGCCGGACAGCTATACGACCTTATTAGTAAATAGACCTTGCCTATTACGTAGAAGGAAGAGGTCGCTTATTAATTAACCGGCTCTTATCTCGAGTTTAACGCGTAACTCTTATCGTTGTTGTCGCTCGCAGTATTATATAAGGAAGTTAGCTATACTATAAACCTCCTCTTTGCTAATAATAATAAGCTTCCGAGGGTCCTTACGCTCTCGAATATTACTAAGATAGGCGATTAATATAAGGGGAATATAGAGGTCTTCGTAGCGCTTGTCGATTATAACCTTAATCTCGTTGTTTATAAGAAGGCCGTTATTCTAGGACTAGTTATAGAGCTACTTAAAATTGCTATATACGTGCGATAGTAGAGGCTTATCGGCTTCGAGGGCAATAGTTACCTATAGGAAGGGTATTATTAATTTAATATATTTCGACAAATTAGTCTAGAACCGGTCTGCCTCGAAGATGCAGACAATATAATGCTATTCTTCCTTCTAAGTAGCGCTCGTACTATCGAGGAGTCGGTGTTTACTCTCTCTAAGAGCCTCGATCTATTATCGGTTAGTCTAGACCGCCTTTATATAATATAGCTTGCCTTGCTAGCGTATAGCACCTAGGGACTAAAATGCTACGCATTTGCCGTCGGAAAATTCTATAAGTAGTTCGAATAGAAGGTATATATTCTTAAAGTAGTTAGAAACATACTATACGTCGCTAAATACCTTCTAAACGCTCTATTCTTTATATAAGTCGTCGTAAAGAAGCTTAGTATAGTAAGAATAACAACTAACTAAGATAACTTTTAGAAAGTACAGAGTAATCTAACATTATATTAGCCGGAATAGGTCTAGTGCCCGTAGCTAGCCGTGCCGCCCGCGCTGCCGCGCCCGATTAGGTAGGAGCGCTTACACTTCGAAAATACTTATAATATCTCTTACTTTGCTTATAACACTCGCATTGTTAGTAGTTATAGCGACGACCTTATTACTAAATAGCTTTATAACCTCTAATAAGCTATTAGCATAGTGCTTAGCGGACCTACGAGTCGCGCTAGTAGCCTAACTACTAAGGAAGTATACCGCTCGAGGTATAACCGCTAGGTAGTTAATATAGCCTCTACCCTTCCGATTACTCTAACTATCCGTTATAAGCGTAATCCGATTGCTTTTAGCAATATTACGGTCTATCTCGCCTCGAAGGTCCTTATATATCCTTAGAAGCTAGTATTAGGTTAGAACCTTGCGACTAGGTAGCGAGAAGGCTAGACGTAGTAATTTTAGCTATACTTTGAAGGCAGGGTGTTTAGTCGTATATAGTAGCAATCTAGTAGCGAATATCTACTTAGCAACACGCTTACTAGCTTCCTTATACTGCTTTAGAGTTATAGTGTCGATAAAGCTATACTTTCTAAGAAGGATAGTTTAACTAACCTTAGCACTAGCACTAGAAGCCTCCTTACTAATCTAATTACCTTCTAGCAACTTAACGTCGATATTAACTACTTAGTGCGGCTAATACTTCGTCTAGAGACACTCTAGCAATAACAGACACTTTGTAAGGTAGTTAAACACTCGAGAGCGCTTATTCGAGGTCTAGCTATCGCTATAATAGTAGCAAGTTATATATAGATAGTTCTTACTACTCGAGCGGTTACGATCGACTTGCTACTAATACTCGTCTTCTATACGCTTCCGCTTATTGCTGCCGACTCGAGAAGAGGTGCTAGTACCGAAGATTGTAGGCTAAGAGCCGCTAGAAGTGTTTTAAGATATAGCGATAAGAGGTAGAAGATTAGCTAGTTCTTAGTTAATAAAAGAGGCAGATCGAATAAGTAGGATACTATATAAATTTAGTAGCAACAAGGTCTCTTTATATGCTTTCTATATAGCAGTTAAACTCTATAATCGACAGTTGTCTATTCTTCTACGTGTTAGCATACGAGGCCTTACTAAAGGCGCCTTGCTAAAGGCGCCTTACTAAAGGCGCCTTACTAGAGGCCGACCTTGCAAAAGCTAACCCCTTATTACAGAGCCAAGCTATTACTCAGATATTATATAAGCATAATAATAGGTGGACATAACAGGCCTATATATATAAAGAGTATGTGTATAGGTATTACGTGTATAATACCTTAGGCTGCAACTGCCGCACTTCTTCTTCCGACTTTCTCGTAGATAGTCTCTCTCGAATACATTAGTTACATTAAGTGGTTATAAGCCCCCTGCGTTTCTAACGCATTCTATACGTATTCTAATAGTCAATCCGACTGCTGCGTAGATAGCGCTCGTTACTAAAAATTACGCCGACAACATTATCGTCGCCGCTACCCTCGCCGCCCTCGAGTATTCTAGTAGGTGCTAGTCCGACTCGAGTCGGTTACTATCCGTGTTAGCTGTCCGCCACACCGGTTTCTAACATCAGTATTAGCTGTCCGCTATACTAGAACATAGGCGCGCCTATCGGCCGCCCCTTAAGACATTATCGCCGTCGCTGTCTGCAATAGCTCCCCCTACAACCTCTAGCGCTTATATAAGCAACATTCCTAAGCTAAAGAATAAGGAGAATTACCTATTATAGTCGTACGCCGCTAAAGGCGCCCTTAAAGGTATATCAGTCTAGCGCTATATACAAGGTACCCGCTAGCGACCCCTTTCTAAGGCCTCTAGTAAGTCTTCTAAAGAGTTTAAAGACCGCTAAGATAAATAGGACTCTAAAGATCAAATAGCGCGTACCTGGATCTTTGCTAATTGTATTAGTAATATTTAACAATTACTGCTTAGTCTATCTATATCCTAGGAAGTATAGGACTTCCTTAAGAAGAAATATACTAGTAAAGGTAGGTCTACTAAATTTATACTCTACTAGGAATATATTACCCTTCGGTATAATAGCAAGGACATTAAGAAGTTCTACAATAATTACAAGAAGAAGCTTAGTGCCTTAAAGGATACCAAATTAGCTATTAGCTAATACTAGGCTATCTATATGTTTATTATACAGATCGCACTATTCTACGAGGCATTCGTACAGATGCGCCGTAAGCAAATGCGCGCCTCGGAATACACTATTAACGATGATACCCTTAATAATATTATTAGCGCGTTGCTTGATAAGAATATAGCTTAATTAAACTAGGCCTAATACAATAGCTTCTTTAGTCTTTAGCGCTAACTATAATAGCAAGGTAGCAATAGTAATAATAACAGCGGTCGAGGTAACTCGAACCGTAGCGGTCGTAGTAGCCGCGGAAACAGCAACAATAGTCGTAGTAGTAGTAGAAGCAGCTAGAATAGTCAGAATCGCGAGAAGTGCTTATACTGCTAAGGCGCTTACCTATCCGATCGGTGCTATACTAAATACCCTTACCTAAAGGAAGAAGACCGTCTTCGTCGCGAGAAGCAGAAGGCTAAGAAGCAGCAATAGTAGCAGCGTAGACTAACTGTATAGCAACAACAGCAACAGCCGCTATCTAGTTAGAATAGTACCTAGGGCCTGTATACGGCTAATACTACCCCGGGGGTATTATTAGACCTAAGCAGCAACTACGCCTTTAATGCGATCACTATTAGTAACGCAGCTTCTATAGCACTCACTATAGCGACTCGTACTACTAATTAGGTTATCGACTTAGGTACTAGCATATATATAGTTAATAACCCTTTATTGCTTATTAAATATAAAGGCTGTTATATTCCTGTCCGGTTTAGTAGCAACACGAAGCACGCTACGATAGTTGGTATAGCTTAGACTAAGGTTGTTAATAAGCGTAGTATAAGCAGTATAAAGCTGTCTAATACACTGTATGTTCTAGGTCTAGCAGCCAACCTTCTGTCTACTAAGAAGCTTACCGATAAGGGCTGTTTCTATCGGAATAACAAGCGAGTGCTGTTTACTATTGTTAACGGCTCTAAGGTTACTATTGCTTAAACATACCGAAAGAATAGTCTCCCCTATCTACATATACCAACCTCTAGACCTAATAGCTAAGTTGTTACGCTTCTATCGAAGAAGGGGGTGCTAACAGGTACGATAGAAGAGTAGCATCTACGATATAGCTATATCTATTACCGCAAGCTGTTACGAATAGAAGCTAAGGGTCAGATTGTTATTACTAGAAACAAGACCGACTTCCGCAACTATATCGCTTGTCGTATAGCAATGTTATATAAGGAATACAACCGACTGCTACGAGTGCGACCGTCTACTATTTACTATATTGTCTATATAGATATAGTTACTATTACTAACCCTAGTCTACTGCAAGAACGCTACTTTACGTTGTTCACATACGCAAAGTTAGGCTATCGATACGAATATGCTAGCTTACTAAAGTTAGGAGCTGTAGTAGCAATTAAGGAACATCGTATATACGTCCGTATACAAACTAGCTATTCGATCCCAATCTACCGCCTCGATAGAGGGGGTAAATACGGCGGAAATTAGCTATTAAATTAGGCTCAAGACGAAGGCATTATACTGCAAGTTACTACACCTTATTTATTAACTTAGAATAGCCTTACTAAGGTTAGCAACTATATCGTATATACGACTGCGAGAAAGATAATGCTATAGGCTAACCTTCTAAAGTCTCTGTAGCTATATACTATTGCCTCCGCTATATAGGTCCTTAATATCACACCTAGAACCCTAGAAGGTCTTAGCCCCTATACTATTATAGCTAGGGAGCTCAATTGGTCTCGAAAGCAGCTACGCCTTTAGTACCTTCGAGCCTATAGCTATACTGCTATTGTCTACGACTATAGTGTAGCTCGTAGCAAGAAGTTTGACGCTCGTAGAAAGCTTAGCAAACTAGTCGGCTATGCTAAGGACTTAGTAGACTTAGGAAAATATATAATTTACCTCCCTAACTAGTACAAGGTTATTCTATTAAAGGATGTCTAATTCATTGAGACGGCTAATAAGCTGTTGTTTCTAGAGGGCATGAATCTATACGCCAATCCTAACGACCTAGCTAAAAACGAGTTTGTTACACTCGAGTCTATTATGCCGGCTCTATTTAATTCTATAAGCAACGAGGCACCGTCGCTACAGGAAGCCGCTAGTGTAGTCTAGCAGCTTCTAGCCTAGCAAGAAGAGCCTCTAGACGAGCCTGCTTAGGACATAGAGGTAACTAATAAGGTCGCTAGTCCGTTGCTACTCGACGATAACCTGCTAGACGTTTAACTACTAGCTTCGAGTAATAAAGATAGCTTCTAATTAGCTAAGGAAGATCAAGCTCCGCCCTTTAATCTAAATACGAAGAAGGGTGAGCCTAGCTAGTTACTAGAGTTTAAGCGACCTAATACGACAGGCGCTCGTTCTACCCGTACAACCTATAGCAACAAGTTAGCTCGTAACCTATTGCGTAGCTATCTAGCTAATTGTAGTGTTAAGCGGTCGACTCGACGTACAATAGCTAATATGCCGATAGCCTATATAAAGGGCTTTATAGCTTCCTACTACATTGCTAAATAGCCTAATAAGCCTAAGGACACCATTCTAATTCTAAAGAGCTTTAAGGCCGCTAAGGAATTACAACACTAGCTATAATAGAAGGAGGCCTATAAGGCTAAGTACAAGTCGTTAATAGACAACTATACGTAGGTATACGTTTCTCGGCTAGAAGTGCCTAAAGGTCGCAAGGTTGTCCGTAGCCGATAGGTGTTTACTATTAAGCGCGACGCTAATAGCAATATTAGCCGGTTTAAGGCTCGTTAGGTTGTCCGTAGCTTCACTTAAGTTAAAGGACAGGACTATAACGAGACCTATGCTGCAGTAGCTAAGCTAAGCACACTGCGTGTCCTGTTTGCTATAATTGCTTACTATAACCTAGAGGCTTAACAATATAATATCCTAACTGCCTTCTTAAACGCACTTATTAGCAACAAGCATAAGATCTACGTTAAGCAGCTATACGGCTTTAAAGACCGTAGTAGAGGCAAGGGCATAGTATGTCTACTACTAAAAGCACTTTATAGTCTAAAGCAGTTACTAATGCTATAGTATAAAGAGCTCCGGAAGTTTCTAAAGAGCCTGAACTTTATTCCTATTATAAGCGATGTGTGTGTGTTCAAACATACTATTAGTAGCTTAGTTATCGTTATCTACGTAGATAATATAATTATCATTGCTTATTTAATGGCCGCTCTTTAAGCAGTAGCTTAGTTGCTAAAGGATCGCTTTAACATACGGGAACTTAGTAATCTTTACTATTACCTCGGTATACGCATTATTCGTAACCGCAAGGACCGCACTATCTATATAGTGCAGGACGCCTATCTAAACCGACTTAGTAAGAAGTACGGTATATAGGGCCGTATTAGTTACGGTCTAGTTACTCTAATAGCCTTACGCTATATTAAGTTAAGCATTTAGCGTACGCCTAATAGATATACAGCTAGTACTACCTTTAAGACCAAGTACTAAGAAGGTATTAGTAAAGCACTTTAGCCTGCAATAATCACTCGACCTAATGCCTGCTATACGGCTAGTCTCCTATTACGGTTTATTGCTAATCCGACTAAGGAACACTATACCGCACTTCTTTAGTTAATTAAGTACCTAGTTAGCACTCTCTACTGCGGTATACGCTTCTAAGGCACTTAGTAGGACTCTAATAAGCTTAACTTTGCTAGATACTGCGATGCCTTATAGGCTGACGATCCTATAACTCGTCGTTCTACTAGCGGCTTCTACTTTATACTAGCTAGTAGACCGCTTCTATACAAGTTAGGCCGCTAGTCGCTAGTTACACTGTTATCTACTAAAGCTGAGTATGTTTAGCTCACTACAGGCGCTAAAGAAGCTATTGCTTTAGCACGCTTATTAGAAGATATTAGTTACAAAGGCACTATTAAGCCTATTACGCTATACGAGGATAATTAGTTAGCAATTGCTATTACTTAGTCCGAGTTAACAAATAATAGCCGCACTAAGTATATAGATACTCGAGTGTACTATATCTGTAAGAAGATCGCTAATAGCACTGTCGATGTTACCTAGATTAGTATATACGATCAAATCGCTAATAGCTTTACTAAGCCGCTTAATAAGCTTAAGCATAGTCGCTTTATTTAGCAGTTAAACTTGGTAGATTATAAGGCTGCTATTAAGAGCGCCGCTTAGCCTACTACTAAGTACTAAATAGATAGAAGGCATATATGTTTATCTAGTTTAACTGCTTGTTTGTTAGATTGCTTTAGTATAATAGCCGGAAAGTAGTCTAGTTGTCCCTATACCTAATACCCCTTTGTTTGCTTTTGTTTGGCTGTATGTACGCGATAAGGGGGTGACATAAAGAGTGTGTATATAGGTATCACGTGCATAATGCCTCAGGCTGCAACTGCCGCACTTCTTCTTCCGACTTTCTCGTAGATAGTCTCTCTCGAATACATCAGTTACATCAAGTTATATTGGCTCCACGGTGATCACCGTGGTTGTAAGCTTATGGACATTGTGTGTGGAATGGGAGGCACAACACTACATCCTGTGCCACCTTTGATTCAGCGCCTGCAATCCTTCCTGCCAGACTCCGGCGGCCATTCGCCGCCAAGTCTCATTTCCTGAGTCCAGCGCAGGAACGGTTCCTGAAGGATTCAGGCGGCTGTGTACACGTGTGACCGGTCAAAATAAGAACACCAAATGGCTCCAGTAAGTCCCCTCTCCCTCCTGTTCTCTTCTCTTCGACGCACACGTCTGGCACGGCACGACATCCAACATGCGCGTCTCTTCAGCAATAGCAGGCCTCCTTGGGCTCGTGGCATCAGCGGGAATCGCATATGCTCAATCTGCTCGGGATGCGTCCCAAGTTTACAGTCCAGAAAATGTCCGAAACAGCACTCGGCCCCTGGTGGACAGCATTCTGAGAATTTACCACGGCAATCGGACCACACCTCTGCCTGGTTTCATACCGGGCCTGTTTCCTAAACCATATTACTGGTGGGAGTCTGGCCTCGCATTCGACTCTTTGATTAACTACTGGGCATACACCGAGGATGAGACAATCGTTGACCTTGTCCGCCAAGCTATGGTATTCCAAGTCGGTCCAGATCTCAACTACATGCCGCCAAACCAGTCCAAGTCGCTCGGTAACGATGACCAATCCACCTGGGCTTTGGCTGCTATGACTGCCGCAGAGTTCGGCTTCCCAGAGCCAGTATCGATCAATGCTACCTGGGCGCAGCTCGCTGCCAACGTCTTCGACAGTCAGGTGGCGAGATGGGATGAAGAATCTTGCGGCGGAGGCCTGAAGTGGCAGATTTTCACTTTCAATGCAGGATATAATTACAAGAACTCCCTGACGCAAGCGAACTTTGCCCAGCTGGGTGCTCGTTTATCGAAGTATACCGCGAATTCCACATACCTGGACTGGGCGCAGCGAGCTATCGAGTGGTCCTTCAACATCGGCCTGGTTGATGCCGACCGTTCTGGCATCTATGACGGAACTGATGACACTACGAACTGCTCTGAGGTGAACCACATTCAATGGACAATCAACGCAGGCCAATTCTTGGACGCATACGCCTACGCTTGTAACGAATCGTCAAGCTGTACGCGTTGGTTCAACAGCATTGGTGCGGTGGCATTGGCCGAGCTCCCAGTGTTCACAGATGACGATGTGCTCTACGAGGTGGCCTGCGCTCCCAATAATAACTGCAATGTGGATCAGCTTGCATTCCGCGCACCTCTTGCTCGTGCCCTTGGCAATGTGCGAGACATGGTCAACACTACAGTTGTTACCCTCAATGGCACCTCCAGCTCCTCCACCAATAAAACCGATTACATCAGCACCATCATCGATAGGAGCGCGCAAGGCGCGCTACGGCAGTGCGCTGCCGCTACCAACAATAGTCAGACTGCCGTCCGCTGTGGCAGCGACTGGTCCAGCACTGAATGGGATGGAACTCAGGGCCTTGGACAGGTTCTGAGCGCTCTTGAGATCATGCTTGCGGGCATACCAAGGAAGCGGTTGAACACCATGAACTCCACAGTGAACGGAAATGGAACGTCCACCTCTGGCAACGGCAGTGGTACTGGTACGGGAGGTGGCTCTGCAACGAGCAGCCCTGCTGCGCCCAACGAAGCAGGCAGTGTGGTGTCTGCGTCATTTGTTGCGACCTTGATGACTGTATGCTTCGGTGCTGTCTTCTTCGCACTTGTGTAGAATTAATGACTACAAAATGTACAACAGAAACTTTTCGCCTCTGCAGTCTACGCAGGAGAAGCCTTAATCTTCCGCAACTACGACCTCTAGCCACAGGTCATCTCGTGAGGACCCAAAGACCTACGAAGACATGAGTGTCGAGGTGGCGCCGGATATCGAGCGCAATATGGCTGAATGGGAGTTCGCACGCCTTTGGCAGAATGCTATGATTCTTGAAGACGCTCCCTATACCGCCCATTGATCGGCTTCCAAGCGAATCGTCTCATCTAACCTGTTAGAGGCCCAGAATATGGCGATGATATGAATCGATACCCATAGGGCACTCCGCCAACACCGAATAACCCGATCTATTTCACAAGAGAATAGGAACGCCAAGATCGAGACCATGGAGAAGCCTGAGGATGTCGAAATAGAGCCTGATCAGAAAGATATCTTACCGAAGAAGACGGCAAATGCTGCACCCAAGATCAATGGTGCCGCTTCTGGTATACCATTCGCGCCGCTGGTTTCGGCTGCGGCATAGATTGGCTACTGGACACGATGCAATGAGTGATGTCGTAAAGTTTTGGTAGCGTGGATCTACATGTAGTTATGGAGACGATCGGGCTGTGATCAGAATGTTTGTATTACTGAAATTGAGGTACCATTGATTGTACATACATCGTTGAATGTATAAAGCTTTCGGCTTTGACCAACATTTCCACATCTTGACTCTCCCATACCATTCGAAAGGGAGTGTTCTCGTCAGCATAAGTGTATTATCCACTTGCATACCTCTTTACACGGTCTTTCAAACTCACGGCCAAACCTTCAAACGCATGTGACTACTGCTCCATAATAGGAAGCCCGGAGCTTGACCAAAGTCCGAAGCAGCTGAAGTCGGATACAGCTTCTGATCCGTACACAGCATGGCCGGTGCTTGCACGTGAAAGGAAGCTCCGACAGAGCGGCCTGGGTAGTATATCGATACCCAAGCTGTGTAATAACATTTATGGAGCGGCCTGATGAAACGTATCATTTCGAGGACACAGTCAACAGCATGACCACCACCACGACGAAAGGTATCCTCCGCTTCAGCATCCCAGACGAATCCGTAACAGCAGAACAACGCGCCTTCTTCGCCACACCCCAAAACAAAGACTTCGTCAAACAAGAGGCCGAGCTCCTCGATTTCAACAACTCGGACATTGTAAAAGGAGCGCAAGGTCTCGACGTTCAAGGTTTCACCTGGATCCATCACAAATCTCAAATTGCGACCTCAGAAAATGCTTGCAACGGGAAATTCTTCGAGGGCTCGAATATCGAGGACTTGTATCTACCAGAATTGGAAAGATTGATCGAGAACGTGACAGGCTGTAAGAAGGCTGTGGTTTGGAACGGGGTGACGAGAAGGAAACTGCCGGTTCGTCAGGATGGGCAACCGACAGTGCAGCAAAAGAAGGGTGGGGAACAGGATCGGATTTTTGATGCATTGAGGAGAGATGTGCCTACGAGTAGGTCCATTTTACTTCTTGGAGGTGGAACGCTGATTGACGAATTTAGTCTCTGGAAAAAGTGTAGCCAGCTCCCTCGAACCAGTCCGAAACGTGCACGTCGACTTGAATAATCAAGGTCTTCGGGACACAGCACGATACTGTCGAGCCGACATTCGCGCCGCGGCGAAAGCAGCTCTCGATGCCGAAGATTCCGGCGCGCAAGATGTCCCTCGCTACGCATGCTGCAGCGTCTGGCGACCTCTATTCCCAGTTAAACGAGATCCCATGGCGGCCTGCGATTTCCGCACGATTTCCAAATCCTGTTTCTTCGACACCCTGTATCGCAACCCTGCGGATAATGAACAAGGAGAATTCATGAATACGATTCGAATCATTCTACCGGATCGCGAGAGTCCCGAGACCCAAAAATGGTATTATTTTCCCAATCAAGGACCCGAAGATGTTCTGATTTTGAAGCTGGGAGACACGCTTGCTGATAAGGATCCAAACGTGGCAGAAGGAGCGCCGCATGGCAGTCCGATGATTCCCGGGACGGAAGGGGTTGAAGAGGCGAGGTGTAGTATTGAGGTTAGGGTCATGGCATTTTGGTAACGAGATTGTTGAGAGAAGGTGGTAAATGAGGGGGAAAGCACGCACGTTTATTATTCACCTCTTCACCCGGAGTTGTCCCGCTCAGTTTACCCTAACTTCATGTGAGGCGAGATTGCCTGCTGATCCTCCTCACTTAACGTAATTCCGAAAAGCTCTTTCAACGCAGTCACCCTGTCCGCCTCCGTCTTGAGCTCTTGCCCGAATTCTTTCTTCCCCAAAATCCTCTTCTGCACGAAATTGTTGACCAGGCTTAGATCACCCACGACTTCTGTGCCATCTTCGCTCAAAATCATTTTTGTGACGAGAAGCCATCGCGCGAAGTAGGAGCGAGGATATGTCGTGGTATACCAGCTCGCACACTCGTAGTCCTGAGGGAGAAATTCCGCCATCGTGAAGCAATAGGTCGGAAGCCAAATGTCTGTGCCATCCGGATTCTGCGAATGGGACACATCGAAACACCAGAGCTTCGGAGCGTCTTCGAGATCGTCGGCGGCGTGCTCTGGAATGACGCGGAGCTGGAGACGAATTTTTCGACTACCGATTGAATTCGTTATGAAGTTGTCTTCGATCGGGATTGGCATGTTTCTGAATAAGCAAAGATCAGTATGAACATTGAACTTCTTTTGTGTGACCAAATGAGGTCTAGCTCACGGCCCCATTGCTGCCATCCCTACATCCACTAGCCACCATTCCTGGTCGAATTTCACGAAATTTACCATATGATCCCAAGGGTCATAGGTCTCAGCCTGGTGCTCGCGAGTAAAGGTGTCCGGATACATGCTCCGGGAAACTCGACTGCCACCATTTCGTACGTTGTAGCCGAGAGATCGCATGACAGTGCCAAAGAAACCTGGCAAGATGAATAAGTCAGAATTTCTTGCTAAGGCGAGGGCACTTGCGAATCACCATTATTCTGCATGCAACGTCCACCACTACCACACCCAACGGTATCTGCAAATCTGTCGTACAGATCGTCCATATTGAGCGAGATTTTTCTCGTACCCGAGTAGTGCATTTGCAAATTCTCGAATGGAATGTGAGAAGTGTGGTATCGTGTCATAGCTTGAATCAGAGGCAAACCGTGTTCTTTCGTCCGCGCCAGAGTAGGATCAGACATGACTGGTGAGTCTCGGTACGTCTGCGGGAGCTCTATTCGATCAAAGTAGCGCTCTAGCTGCTGTTTGCTGTATCTCGGCCGATCCTTGGCGTTCGTTGCCATTTGCGTCAGCAGCATGTCTGCTGCGGAAGCACCGTTTGTTGCCATCGCTGACTTAGGAACAGTTTTGGAGACAGAAATTACAGCTTTGGATGGGCCGCCTGACGAGATTATATGTTGTCGCATGATCTATGCGCCATCTGCGCTACCTTACCATGTAATGCTGTCAAGGCCATGTATCTCGGACTTTCGAAGCTCCTTTCAGTATAGCGAAACAGTTGTTAAGGACCTCTCCTGATAACCTCGCATGCTGTCGTGACTGAGCTGAACCCTGCAGCCCCTCTCTGGAGGACAGGGGTGAATCAGCGCTCTTCTTACTGGCCAAACCCTACTCAATTTAAAGCAGCGATTCCGACCGTTCCTTCTATACCGAGTATAGGTGTTTTAGCCGTAGCACTGTACATGCGTTCTGTGCCTGAATTACTATCGATATCTAGGGTTCCGTTACACACTCCTCCCCGCTGTTCGCGGGGTTTCTAGCTATATATAAAATCGCCTTTTCCTAGTAGGCTATACGTAAAATTCGATATAGTAGTAGGTTCTAGTCCTATATAGATATCTAGGTACATATAGTATTAAACCGCGAGTCTAAATATTATATTAGCTAGTTTATCCGAGTATATAGTAGCTATAGGACCTTACTATCGCTATTTCTTATATAATCCTTAGTAGGCGCGTCTACCTTATTCTAAAGCGTATATTCCTCGTACTCCTCCTATTTCTTATATTCTACTCTACGGATCGTATATAAAACTCGGTATAGGGCGTAATAAGGGCAAAAAGGTAAAAAGGGCGCGAGCTAAGCGGTTAACTAAGGCGGAGAGGGCAGAGAGGATAGTAGAACGCGTTATTTCGAGGTACTACGAATTAGTAGCTAAATCGGATAATAAGAAGGTTAGTATTCGAGCGCTCTATAAGAGTAAGAAAGCAACTCGCCTATATTCTCGTATCTACTAGCGGTTAAGAGGCCGTAGGTCGCTATTTAGTCGTCTATTAACTAATACTAAATTAGACGAGTTTTAAGAGATAGCGCTAGCGGATTATTATTAAAAGAGGGACGAAATAGGCATATTCTTACTAGTGCCGCTAATTACCGTTATAGCGATAGATATACTAGTAAGCCTACTACTAGAAGGTATATCGAAGGATATAATACCGCTATTTAGTATAGATTAGGCGGACCGCTTTCTAAAGCGCTATAGACTTAGTAAGATTAAGTCTAAATCGATTAAGATATAGCGGAAGGAAGCTTACGACCCTTCTACGATAAGGAGCTAGTTTAACCGGTTTAAGGCGATAATAAAGCGACTAGATATAAAGCCGCGGAATGTATAGAATTTCGATAAAACTAGCTTCCGGATTAGAATTAGTAGTAACGAGTATATCGTTATATTACGGTTACTCGCGACAGATCGTTAAGTAACTTCTTATTATATACAAGCCGAGGCTTCTTTAGAGAGGCTAATATAAGCGGGAGGCAGAGACAGAATAATTAGTATAAAGGTAATTCTAATTAGTAAGTAGGTAATATAAGTTAAACGCCTCGAGCTATAAGGGCATTCCGGCGTTCCTAAATACAAAGGAGATATCTTATCTATAGTCGTAAGCGACGTAAGCGACGCTATCGCTCTCGACCGCTCCTATCGCTCCTAGTAAGATAGAGCGATAGCTTAGCCTACTAGTCTTAGCGTCGCTCTAAGATTATATAAGGACTCTAACTAATTAGATCCGTAATACTATCCCTCTCCTTAAGCGGAATAGTCCCTTATTCCGGGACTTTCTAATTCTAACTTCTTTGTTATACTAAAGTTATCTACCGATTTGTCTTCTCGCTAGCGTAACGAAAATATCGCAAATAATATCCTCGCCGACTGCTTCGAATACCGATCCGCTACTTTTATTACGAATAGGCCGGTAAACCCTATAAAGTTAATCTTCGTTCCGGTCGCTGCTCTAAGTGCGCCCTATACGGCTAGTCCTATAATATATAAGTTACTCGTATAGAGTATAAAAAAATCCGGAAGGCGCGCCTAAAGATAGCTAAAGATCTCGAAGCGGCCGAAGAGGAGGAGGACCTCCTTACGCGGAAGCTTTTCGAGTATCGCGTAAAGGTCCGTCGCTTACGTAAGTTACTACGTATAAAGGAGGATCGAGAGATACAAGCTCTTAAGGTAGAGGAAGCCTCTATTTAATAGGCGGAGGAGCTCGAAAGAGAGCTAGGCTCTTTGCCTATAGAGCCGATAATATTCTCGTTGCCTACTAACGAGCCGTTTCCCCTAGATAGCCGATTATAGATATCGCCTTATAACTAGAGTCGTCTAGATAGGACATCCTAGCCTATCTCTAAAATCCCTAGTAGGAGTACCGAGAGTCTAGTGTCCTAAAGGTATATATTTTTAATGTTTCCTATCTATTTTATCTTCTAGCTAGTTAGTCTAGTAGTATAATTCTTAGCTATAAAAGACATAGTTGCTAGGTACGCTATTAGAGTCCCCGCTCCTCGAGCTATACTACCCTAGGTCGTTAAGAACTCTAAGGCGCTATAATCGATAGGGTCTAAGAGGTCGTAGGTTCAATTCCTATACTAGTTATTTCTTTTTTGTCCGGTTTTGATATTTTTTGATTATCTGCTAACAGTTCTATAGGTTTTCTTTTAGTTCCTAAGTGTTTTCTAAATATAGGTATCCTTTCTATTTAATAACGTATTTCTAACCTTGCTAATCTAGGATTTCCTCGACTTTAAACTTATTTTCTTCCTTAGGTTAGAAGTAAAATGTTTCTTAATACGGTGTTTCGGCGTCTATAGGTTCTAGTATAGAGATATAGAATACTAGGTAGATTTTCGCGTCGTCCGGTAGTTTAAGTCGGTAATTAACTGGTCCTTTAGGCTTATTAGTTAAAAATGGCCCGACTTTAACGTAGTCTAGTTTCTTAGTCGATCTCCGGGTTTTTAGATTCTTTATTAGGAGGTAGACCTTATCCCCCTTTTTTAGCTAAGGTGCTATTTTTCGTTTAGCATTATATAGTCCCGTAATCTTTTCTTAAGACTCGGCAATTGCCCTTTGCAATTCTTTATATACCTGCTTTAAGTCTTCTAAAGCGACTATCGCTTTATCCGCGTATAGATACTATAAATACTATTCCCCGAACAGCTACGGATGTTTCCTAAAATTAGCGAAGAATAGTGTCTCTTTCGTAGTCTTAGATTGTTGGTTGTTTAGTGCAAGTTATGCTATAGGCAATAGCGATGCCTAATTGTTTTGTGCGTAATTAACGTAGTGCTGTAAGTATACCTCTAAGGCCTAATTCTTGACTTCCGTTTAGCCGTCTATCTATAGATAGTATGCCGTTAATAGCTTGTACTTAATTCCAAGTGTCGCTATAAGCGTCTTCTAGTAGTTTAACGTAAAGAGCTTGTCTCTATCCGTAATATAGGTCTTTAGAAATCCGTAGTATCGTATAAGTCTATCTAGTACGAGGTATCCGAGTTACTCTACCGTACTTGCTTCGTTAGTAGGAATAAAGTGTATATATTTCGTAAGCCTATCGACTATAATAAGTATTATATCGTAGCTATATCCTATAACCGGATCCTTAGACTTCGGTAGTTTCGTAATAAAGTCTATTGTAACTTCGTCCTATAGTTTATCTAGTAGCGTCCTAAATTAGATATATCTATATCTAGCGTATCTATTAGCCTTATTACGCTAACATTATAGACATTTCTCAATATATTCTAGAACTCGTTATCGCATATATAGGAATCCGAAGCTTCGCTTAACTAGTTCTATTGTTTTTAAAACTCTAGGGTGTCTAATTTCTAGTCCGTCGTAGTATTGTCGTATATACTCTATAACTCGTTCCTTAGGTACCTAGTATTTCCTATATTCGATTAGGAACTGTTCTTCTATATCCTAAAGAACTCGTATAATATAGTTAAATTCTTTTGTACTAGCACTAAGGCTCCCGTCTTAGTTTGCTTTTAATATCTGCTACTATACTAGTTCGTAACCCTCTACATAGTCGCTATAGCGGCCTAGTACGTCGGCTCGTCCGTTCTCGCGTCCTAGGGTATAGCGGATTTCGAACTTATACTGTCCTAGCAGCTCCGACTAGCGGGCCTATCTTCGGGTTAGTACTTTAGTCGTAGTAAAGTAAGTTAGATTCTTATAATTAGAAAGAATCGTAAGACTTAGTACTCCTTCCGCGTATACTCGCTAGTGTTATAGTAATGCAACTATTGTAAGTAGCTCCTTATTATAGATATCGTAGTTCTATTCCGCGGGTAATATCTTTCTCGAGTAATAGGCTACCGGGTGTCGTTTCCCGTTATGCTCCTATATAAGGCATACTCCTATAGCCCTATCCGACGCGTCTATTTCTATCTAGACCGCCTTATTTCTATCGAATAATCGTAGCGTTAGCGTAGAAACGCATTGCTTCTTTAGCTGCCTAAACGCTTCGTCTTCCTTCGTACTCTAGTTCTATTTCTTATCTTTCTTTATAAGCTCCGTAAGGGGTACCGCTATCTTAGAGTAGCCCTCGATGAATTTTCTATTACAGTTAGCTAATCCTAGGAATAATTGTACGTCTTTAACGTATATAGGCGTTAGCTATTCCTATATTAACTTGGTTTTTTCTAGATCGATCCTAATTCCTATAGTACTAATAATAAATCCTAGGAACTTAACTTCCTTCTTATAGAATTCGTATTTCTTAGGTGCAGTCTTAAATCCTACTTAAGTAAATCGTTTAAAGACGTCCTATACTATTCGTATATAGTCCGCGAGAGCTCCCTTAGTATAGACTAAGATATCGTCTATATATGCGATAACGTATATATCTAGAAGGTCTCGGAGGACTTCGTTTATAAGGTCTTAATATAACGCTAGGGCATTTGTAAGTCCTATAGGTATAACCAAGAATTCGTAAAGCCTATATCTTGTTCGGAATGCTATTATCTATTCGTATCTAGCTGCTATACGTATTGCGTAAAACGTATCGCGTAGGTTAATCTTCGTATACTAGTCTAATCTAGTTAATCGGTCTTGCATTTCTTCGATGCTCGGTAGTAGGTACCGATTCTTAATTGTAATATCGTTAAGTCGTCTAAAATCGACTACTAGCCGTCCTTCGTCTAATCCGGCTTTCGGAACGAACATTACTAGTAAGGCTGCCGAGGATATCGACTTCTATATCTAGCCTTTTTCTAATTTCTCTTTTAGCTACTTGTCTAGGGTTTTAAGCTCTTTCTTAGATATTACGTATAAGGGTCCCTATAGAGGCTCTTTCCTAGGCTATAAGTGTATCTTATAATCCTATAGTTAGTATTTAGGTAAGGCTACCTTGCCTCTCTCCTCTTTAAAGAGTCGCTTCTACTTACTATACTCTTTAGGAATATCTAGGTCCGAGATTCTAGTTTTATTCTTCGATAGCGTATAACTTCTATCCTTCCCGTAATTATTATTATAACCCTCCTAACCTAACGGTAGTGTCGATCCGGGTTGAATACGGTTCTCCGTAATTCCTATCGACGTAAACGTCTTATAAGTCGTCCTACGTTTATTAATCTTATCTACCTGCGAACGCTGCCGCTATATAGGTCGAATGCCGATTATACAGTCGTATTCCTTAAATGTAAGTACTCCTCTTCTCTAGTCTACGACTAGGTTATACTTTCTTAACTAAGGTATACCTAATACAATGTTATAACTAGCTATATTAGTAACATCTAAGACAATCTCCTCGTAGTACTATTAGATAGCTAGTAGTAACGGTATCGTTTCTCGTTCTATACTAGGTAGCGGTAACCTATCTACTACTATAAGTTTATACGCTCCTTCTCTTCTACTTCGGGTTGCGATCCCTCGGCTTTTAACGAATAATTCGGAGGCAAAGTTCCCGCTCGCTTCGGAATCTATTAATATACTCGTCGGGTGCCCGTTAACGATAACTTTTATACGGAAGACTGCTATTAATGCTTAAGCGCTTTCGGTATTAAGGAACTCTCTTAGAACGCTCTAATCTAGAGAGTTAGTCCGTTTCCCGACTAATTAGTAGCCTAACGTTGTTCTAACTAGTTACGGATCCGTAGTCCTACCGTTCGTACTTCTTCGGTATATAATTTTTCCTCGAGGGTATCGTTATATATATCCCGTCCCTGCGCTACTATAGCCTTTCGGTATTGCTAATTTAATCGCTAGACCGTCTAACGTATATCTTAAGTAATAATCGTCCTTTCGTCGGATAGGACGTATCCGTAGGGCGTAATTATACTTCCTATCGGTACTCGCTCCGTAATAAAGTTATAGTACGTATAGTCTATAGGTATCCGGGGGTAATTCTAGAATTTTGCCCGTAAGCTTATCTAGAAATAATCAAATTAGATAGGATCGACCTTCCGTTGTCCGTTAACCTTTAGAAACATTTCCTCGTATTTACGTACTAGATATAAGGCGATTGTTCGCGCTACTATAGGTGCATCTATTATAAATATAAGGATCGTATCGTCGTTAATCCCGAATTCGTCTTTACTTTCTTTATTCGTAGTTTCTTCCTTAGTATCTAGACTTCTTTCTAAATCTTCTTACTGTTCCTCTTCTTGCTAAGGGGACTCCGGTACTTCTAGGATAGCTCCTAACTCCTCCCCGGGAAGGAATAAAGCTTCTAGATCTCGGTTTTCTTTATCGTCGGTATCTAAGCAAGATTTATTAATCGTTTCTTCTTCTAACTAGGATTTCGTATCTTCTCGTACGAGTCGCCTAATCTAAGGGAAGAATCCTGCTTCTACTTTAGTAGAATAATAAATTTAGTATTAGTCGTCGTAACAGAATCTCTAGTAAAGGGTTCTATATATAGGTTCTTATCGTTATACTATTATACAGATTTGTCGTAGCTCTTTCTTTACGACCTTTACGTAGGTCCTCGGCGCGTTATTAATAGAGTATAGCTCTACTACTATTCGGTAGCCTTCTCTGCCCGAGTCCTTTCGTTATATTATATTAAACTGTTCGCGTCGCACTATATTCTTACCGCGGTAGTTCCGTGCTATATAGCCTTCCTTGCTATACGTATAGTAAGTTAATCTTCCTACTTTCTTAGGCGAACTCTTGCCTTTTCTTCCTTTAATTGCTCGACCCTTCTAGGTAGCGTCTAGCTCTATTAGTTGCGTACCGTAGTAGTTGTTCCCCTTTAGTTTATCGTAGGTACTATAGTTTCGTCTATTATCGTATCTAGGAGTATAACTAGCTTTTCTAGAAGTCTTAGAATCGTAACGTCGTTCTAAAGCTCGTTCGTAGAGCCTATCGTCGAGATCGATCGTAACCTTAACTAATGTTCCTATATTATCTATTTTTCTACCGTCGCGTATAAGCTCGTCTTTAACGTTATCCTTAAGACCTCGCCGATATATTATTATAAGAGCTTCGTAGTCCTAATCCGTAAGTTAGGCGTATTCCTAAAATTTAGCGGCGTAATCGGCATATAACCCCTTCTAAGTTAAGTATTAGATAACCCTAACTGCGGTAGCAACTTCGTTAGAAGATCTAAAGACCTTCTTTATCGTACGCTTAAGATTTTCGTAGCTTGCGAAGATTCTATCCGAATTGTCGGTCCTATTACTATCTAGATAGGTCCTAAGAAATAGTTTAACCTAATACTAAGCCCTGCCTTATATAAACGTCGTTACGAAGACTAGCTTTAAGTTATCTTAAACCTAGTTAAATATAAAATATATATCTATCTAGCTAACCTAGGTATCGAACTTGTCTCGGTCGCCGTAATAAAAGTCTAGCTTTCCGATCTTAAGAGAATCGTTTCTAGTATAGGTTCCTAGTGCATTGCTAGTACTAGAGGTAGTACGTCGAGTACTGCCTATCTCGCTAGGGGCGGGAGTTCCCCTTCCGACTTGTAATAAGGCACTTATCCTAAGGGCGTTTAAAGTATTACGGTTACTCGCGACAGATCGTTAAGTAACTTCTTATTACGTATAAGCCGAGGCTTCTTTAGAGAGGCTAATACAAGCGGGAGGCAGAGACAGAATAATTAGTATAAAGGTAATTCTAATTAGTAAGTAGGTAACATAAGTTAAACGCCTCGAGCTATAAGGGCATTCCGGCGTTCCTAAATACAAAGGAGATATCTTGTCTATAGTCGTAAGCGACGTAAGCGACGCTATCGCTCTCGACCGCTCCTATCGCTCCTAGTAAGATAGAGCGATAGCTTAGCCTACTAGTCTTAGCGTCGCTCTAAGATTATATAAGGACTCTAACTAATTAGATCCGTAACACGTTATAATAGATACGAAGCGGCGCGCCTAGACCGAATATAATAGTAACCGTACGTATATAACAGTCGTCGAGACCGTAAACGCGTTTAGTAAGGTAGTAGATTATTAGTTAATCGTTAAAGATATAATAGTCTAAGAACGGTAGGTACCGAAGGAAGGTAAGTCTATTACTACTACTATTACTACTTCCGAGTCCGAGTCCGCTTCCGAGGCAACGATACCTACTAACTATACTATTAGGCAAGGACAACTTCTTAATTACTGTTAACGAGTCTAGATATATAACCGACGATACTATAATGCATTATATCCGCTAGTTCGAGCGAAAGACGAGGCCTAAAGATCTAAACGAGTAGAGGGTATTATTATGCAACAATTACGGCTCCTACTACTTTAAGGAATTTATAGCCTTTGCAAAGCGGCATAGGATTCAATTATAGGGCCTATAACTATATACTTTACACTTTATATAGCCTTTAGATATAGTCCTATTTTAGGTATATAAGCTAAGGTATAGGCAAGCGGTACTAGAGGCTATATACCGTAGTGTTAGTAAATTCGGAATACCTAAGTTTGTTAAGGCACTCTTAGCTATTCGGGCTAAGACATTTACTTTATATAATATAAGGGCGGCATTCCGGAAGACAGGCATATTCCTAATTAATAGGGAGGTCCCTTATAAGTATATTCGAGATTAGTATAGGGCTACTAACTATAATTAGAACTAGTAAGCAATTAAGAGCGAGTTAGTATAGGAAGAAGCCCGGTATAATAAATCGCTAGTAATAGCCGATATAGCTTAGTAGGAGTATATCGCATCGGTTAAGTAACAACGTTCCGCGGAGCCTACTATTATCGATCTAGAAGGCTAGTCGTACGCTAATAGTCGCTACTACCTCGGGGATCTCGAAAACTTAATTGCTTAGGGTATGCTATCGTTACTACCTCTACTACCTTAGCGAACGCCGACCCCCGAATTGCCGTAATAGCTCCTAGGTACTACTACTAGCCCTCGTACGATTAAGGCATCTCGTAGTGCTATATAAGCTCGTAAGGACTTCCGACGGTCTTATCTAAAACTAGCCCCGTATAGTATCGATCCTATATTACTATCGTTTAACCTATTTTCTTCGTTACCTATAAAGTAAGCAGAAGAGGCCTATAATATATTAGTTAACGCGGCTATCTATAAGGGTAAAGAATATAAGCGTAAATACTAATCTACGAGCATTATTAAGCGAGCAAAGAAGCGGTAGAAGGAATAGCCTAATCGGCTTATTCGAGTAGGTACTATCGAGGTAAATAAACTACGCTTATAACTTACTTAGCAAGATAAGGATATAGCTAACAATAGGTACTAGAAGATGCTCCGCGAGGCGAAGGGTGCTTATAATAGGGCGCGCTACTATCGATTGAAGTATAGTAAGGCTTTCTATATTATATTTAATAATAATAGTAAGACTAAGTAGATAGACGTTAAGTTATAGTCTAACGATAAGCTACTACGATACGTCTTCGACAAGCGCCTTCTTACTACCGATAACACCTCTACCTTAAAGAAGACTAGTAATCTATACGCCGATATTCTTAGCAATTATAAGCGATATACTTATATATCTAAGAACGGCGAAATTATATATATATATAGAGCCTAACAATAATACTGTATTTACCGACTCGTACCTACGATTACGAAGGTAACGGCGACCTTCTAATATAGACTAACGTTAAGACTAAGCAGCGGTATTACGGCAGGGACAGTACGCTAGCTAAGCCCGGTATATACTTTCCGTAGAACCGTAGATACTTACCCTAATACTATACTATTGCCTAACTACTAATCGTCCTACGAGTAACAATTAGTAGCTTCGCTTTAGTTAGATCTAGATCCGTTTAAACAGTACCCGAGTACTAGACGAACGGGCACCTTAAAAAACTAAAAAACCCTACCGCCGCCGCTTAACGCGACCGCGAGGTCCCGTACTAGCGGCACCGACCTACCTACCTAACTATAACAACTACCTACGCTCGATATAGATACGATTACGATAGTCCTCTAAATTCCGTACATTATCTTCCGTATACCCTTAGCTATATACCGACAGCCCTTTAATCGACGGCGCCCTATAGCCCTCTAATCGCTAGACTAGGCGGCCCGCCTTCCTTATCTAGGTTTGTTTACTCTATACTAGTATCTGCCGAAGCGGGCACTAGTCGAGGTAAGAGCCTATAAGCACTCTAATAGTTTCCCGAATTCGGTCTAGTTCCTTAACTCTATACTTATCCTATATTTTTATAAGATTTACCGAGCCTACGCTTATTTTACAAATACGCTAGCTTCCGTACGCCCCGATTTGGACGCCTACTCGTTAAACATCGCTTTTTACTTTAAGGAGTTCTTAGCTAACGCCGGTTACGCCAAGTTAGTATACTAGAAGCAAAGAGACCCGCTTATAGTAGTCGTTACGAAAATTACTACGTATTATTAGCCCCTAGAAGAATATATACTACGAAAACTCTCGGATACTAGAGGCGGTACTACCCTCGGTTTCCCTTAGGATTAGGTAGTTAACCGCTCTTTAGTTACGGCAGTAGCGAAGACGCTACTTGCTCTCTATAACGAACTCGCAGTTTTAGATACGATAGGACCTAACGACTTAGCGGCTCCTACTCCGGAACTAGCACCGCCGTTACTAGATATAGTAGTGCCTATAAGTCTAAGTCCGGACACTAGTCTATAGCTACGTCGCCGTCGGACTATTTTAGTAGCTAGTATATAACGAGTTACGTATATACGTTATAGGTCCTTACCGATTGTATTTCCCCTAGGCCTACGAGAACTTAGTGCCTTAGAGCTATTAGTCCCGAGCAGTCCTAATTTGTCCTTACTAGTTTTAGTCGGCCCTAAGTAGTAGAGTCCTAAATAGCAAGGTCCTAAGCAATACGGTCCTAAGCCCGAGTACTAGGATACGGAGTAGTAGAGTCCTAATTAGCAAGCTCCGGAGCAATAGAGCCCTAAGCCCGAACAGTAGGAGCTCCCGGCCCTAAGCAGTCTAGAGTCCTCGTTACTAGCTTCTAAGCTTTAGCGATAAGGTACTTAGTAGCGAGAACCCCGACGATAAGAGTAAGAGCTACTACTCCCTCCCGTATCGGCTAAGAACATAGTCGATATGTCTTAAGATATAGACCCGGACACCTAGCGTATAGACTTAGTATATATAGAGCCTAGTATAGAGCGTAACCCGCCTCCTCGCTAGTAGCGCTATAATAGATTAGTCGACGCTTTCCTAGGTATAGAGGCTAGACGCTTAGTCGCGGACCGCTAGCGAGTACGTAACGCTAGCGTAGGACTATTCTCCTAAAACTAGCGTAACGGCAAGTAGCTAGCCTACGATAACCCGTAGCCTTAATGCCTACGAGAGAGCGTACTACGCGAAGCCCTAGTACGCGAGAACTAGAACGCCGCTAGCGCTAACGCGGCCGCTAAAGACGCTAACGGCGAGATCCTAAATGCCGCTAATCTAGCCGTCCTACGTAATAAGATACGCTAGCTATTTAGACAACTCTTAAATTAATAGGTTATCTAAACCTAGTAACTTAGGGATAAGATTCGGGACGAGATCGACTAGTTACGCTAAAGCATCCCTTCGAGCTTAGCATAAGATAGGCTAGATACTAGACGAGCTAAACGCCTCGCGCGTATAGGTTTAAATAAACAGGTCCTATAGGAACAAGTACTATTAGCCCTACTACCTAACCTAGTTAAGGCCTAGCCGTATTAGTTACGCTATAACGTCTAACGCAACGCCGAGGCTAGACAGCGCTGCTATAGTTAAGGCGGTACGGCTAGCGGAGGGCCTCTAAGCCTAAGCCTAGGTAATTCTAGTACCTAGAGCGGGAACTATAGCCCCCGAGGTTACAACTTTAACCCGTACTATATCGATAACTTTTAATTTAGCCGCTTACCCTATTATAGCCCGTAGCGTTCTTAGCGCTTAGAGAGGTTTAACCCGACAGATATCGGGTACTTCTACCCCGACGCCCTATACGCGGACTTAGATAGCTAGGACATCTATATATACGGCAATAAGGTTATATTTACCTTAGTATACCTGTTCTTAGACGTAGCTTACGACTATGCGGCGGTTAATTACGCCCGTATAGTACGTACTTAGCTTACGAAGTGCCTCCGTAGAGCCGTATAATAATAGTTTATTTACGAGCTTATAAGTAATAATCGTAATACGATTCGCGGAGGAGAGGGCATCGAGCGCTAGTATAAAGCCCTAAGGGACAAGTTTAGCAGATCTATTATCGAGGCCTAGGACAAGCTATACGCCAAATCGTATATAGTATAGGACGTACGCAACCGTAGAGCACCCTAGTAGTTTATTATAAACTATATCCGCTACGTACGCGAGGCAGGTCTCGAGATAGACCCTAATAGGCCGTACGCTCTTCTCTACTAGGTATAGTTGCGATTCGAGCCTCGCCTATAAGACAAGCTTAATAAGCCTTTACTAAGTAATACGATTTATACCTTTACGCGAGCCGTAGAAGACAAGTATAAAGTATAGTGCCGTAGGTATATATAGTCCGATAGCTACGGTATAGCACGAGGCTACAATAGGTATAACGGTAAGTTATAATACCGAAACGCTCGCAATAGCGACCGGTACGCCGATTCTTCGGGCGCGTATCGCGATACTTTAGGTCGCGGTTACGCTAGTAGGTTCGACGATTAGTACGCCGCAGCAGTACGCAGATATCGCGACAATTTAGGTCGCGGTTACGCCGGCGGCTACGGTAATAAGCGCCCTAGAAATAGTAGCTATACTAATTAAAACTAGTATTAGCGCCGAGATTAAGGAAACGATAAGTAAGCCCTAGCGAGGGAAGGACGCTAAAAAGAGTACGCTTCTAACCGTAATAATCGAGTAGAGCTACGTAATAATAATTAGAGCTACAAAGTACGTAGTAGTAAGAATACTAATCGTAGACGACGACAAGATAGGGGTACGCGAAACGACGTACGCGATACCTAGGGTTAGTAAGAACGCGGCCGCTAAGGCAATAAGGCCCCGCGCAACTATTACGCTAATAAGTAGGGACTAGAGCCTCTAGTCGAAGAGCCTATATCTATCCTATAGCCGCGTTTATACTTACGCCTACGATCTAGCTTACGCTACTTAGCGAGGCTAGTAAGCCTGCACTCTATACCGGCGTACTTTAACGACTAGGTAGATATCTACTATAGATTAGACGACGTAGACGATAACGCCTCTTTATAGGACTTTGTATTAGTATACTATAGCGAAGTGCCGCTACTATCCCTCTTTTCCCTATACGTCGGTAAGTACCTTCCTCTAGCGATAGAACCTTTTGCTACGATACAACCTTTAAAATTCTTATATTTAAACTATAGCTCTAAGTTCGATAGTAATAATCTCTTATAGGACTATAGGCGTACTAAGTACGCTACGAAGCTACCGCCTAAGAAGGATAGCGTCGAAGAGGACGCTAGACTTATTAAGTCTACTACGTTACTAAAGGTTAAGGGTAGATACGCGTTTCGGGGCTATTATTATCTACGCATAGTCGTGCGCCTATAGAAGGACAGCACGGAATATATAGGCGCTACTATATTACTTATCGACGAGGCCTTCCTACGCTAGATACGCCTAGATATCGAGCGTAAGCGTCTAGTCGCCCTACTAAAGGTTAAAGGCATAGGATTAACGGACATTAGTAAGTATATAGACCTCGATTTTTAGGTACCGGGAATCGTTAAGGGCTCTAAGGTTATCGCCTATATGCGTTATAAGATATACGTCGTTAAGGAGCTTAGCGCTAAGTTCCTTATAGCGATAGATATTATCGGCCTAGAGGGTATTAAAATCGATATACTATACCGTACCGCGACGATTAATTCTTGTAAAAAAGCGAAGATTCCCCTACTAGTAGGCTATAAAGATTACGTTAAGTTCCGTACGGTTATATACTCTAGCGATAAGAACGTCGTTCTAGTACTATAGACGGTAACCTCGGTACCTATCTAGTTCGAAATAGACCTTCCTATAGATCGAGACGTAGCCTTCTATCCGTAAAACTAGGAGCTTAAGAACAAAGCCCTAACTATCTACGCCGCTATCGTAGACGCTATAGTAAATTTCGTATAAGTCCGTAATAATACGGATTAGCTATAGACTCTACTACGATATATAAAGATAGGGTATATACGCGAGTGCGACTACTATAGCTACTACTATATAGCGCCCGAAGAGTACGCCGTAGCCGGCCTTCCGCTACCGGACCTACCGAATCCCGCGAAGGAGAGGTAGCTTTTTAATAGCGTAATAGCGTATAGTACTAAGAAGTAGGTATAACGTATCGAGGCTATAGTAAAGAAGTACGAGGACCTATAGAGGGATAAGGGCACTACCGTAGACATCCCTGAGTCCGATTTCCTAGAGATTACGCTAAAGCTAGGCTACGAAAATAACAAAGTCCCTACGGTAGCGTACCTACTCTACGGCCCCGACGAAGAGGTTGTAAATAAGACCTTCGACCCTCTATATATATAAGGAAAGATGTCCTTTACTACTAAGCCTACTTAGTTCGGGTTCCTAGTCTTTATAGTCTAGAAGACGACTATAGTAGATAGTAAGCTAGTCCGTAAGGGACGTGCGGTCGTAGATGTTACGGTTTAGACAGTAGTGCGGCCGATCCTACTCCGGATACTATCGATCCTGCCGTAGATTAGGACGATTAATATATATAGTTTCCTAGGCAAGTAACTAACTAAGAATTAATTATCTTTGTATACTAGAATCGTGTCCGTCTCCGCTCTATAGAGCGTATCCTAACAACTTGGTAGCTTCGCTAAGATTACGACCTAACTAGCTTCTATACTAATTAACTCCTCTACTAGAACCGAGCTATTAGTCCTAATTACGACGAGAACCGAGACGATTAGCTAAGGATCCCCCTAATCTAGCGCCGACCGCGACGATTCGACTCGCTACGTTACGACCGATATTTACTCGATTTATACTATTCTATACTAGTCGGCGGCTACCTACTATAGTACCTCGCCGATACTAATATACTATATACCCGAATCGCCTAACCGCGGATTCGGTAGGTAGCCGCGCTTTAGCGGCCGGTAGCTATTTCCCCGCATCCCTAGGAAGGCACCTTTCGAGGAACAATAGAAGGATTAGCTCTAACTAGTTAATAAACTACCTTTTACTGCTAATCCGGATAGCCTTTATAACGATACTCTACTATATAACGCTTTACGTTAATCCTACGCTTCGTTTCGCTTCTAACTCGGATAGAAGCACAAATCTATTAAACTAGCGGTCCGACCGCTACCCTAGTACCGTAATCTTAGATTACTAGATACTAAGTCTTATATCCTACGTATTTGTACTTTTATCGGCTACTACGTCTAGTATAGCGAGAATTTTGTAGTCTAACTTAGAGCAAAGTACGGCCGTATAGACCTGCTTGCCTCTTACGTCCTATAATACTACCTACGACTAGGAAATCTACTACCGTCTTAGGCTAAGATCGACGAGCTATACCTATACACCCTCGACGGGATCGACTTCCCTAGCTAGTAGGTAGTCGATAAAGGTACCTTAATACGATTAGTTAAGGAGCTAAAAGCAGCTTTTCCGAACACTCGCGATTCGCACTATTATAAGCAGTTTTTCCCTAAGGTATACTCGCCCGTAGATATTAAACAAGCACGAGTAGGAGAGCGACGCCCGTAGCCTAATCCGGCTACTTATCGCTCGCCTTCTTCGTAGGCACTAGAGTTTTCGCCGATTACTTAGTAGGCGGCGTCGTTGCTACTATCTTCTCTAAGTAGGTATTAACCGCCTAGAGCTACTACCTATTCGGAATAACCGCGCGCGCGACGTCCTAATAATTATATAGATAGTATATTGCTCTCTATGTTTCTACGTAGACCGTTACTAATAAGGATCTCTAGCGATAAATCCTCGCCGTAGGAATCCTCGCCGTACCCTCTACTAGATAACAGACGAGGCCTAATAGACCGCAATTATAAAGACGCGCCGCGAGGCCGCGGGCTAACGAAGGGAAATCTAGGTAATAGCGAGCCTCGTAGCCGGCACTAGCGTCCGCTATCTATAGGGTCTACGATAGAGCTAGATCGTAGCGAGATTTGTAAACAACTAGACTAGTAGCACCTATATACCTTATAGGAGTTAGTACTACGTCGAGGCATTATCTTAGATAATCGCCTCGCCTAATTTCTTATAGAACAATGCCTTTCTCCTTAACCGGATTAGACCGGTTCCTAGGCGGGCCCCGAAGACTACGATAATAGTCGCGACGATCGTTCGCGTATCGTAGGTAGCGATTGTTCCTACGCTAGCTAGGACAATCTAGGGTAGGAGGACCGCGACGGCTACTATAGCTACGAGTTCCGAGAGCAAGTCGAGGACTATCTTAGCCGGCGTTAGAGGTCGCGACTTAAGAGAGCCGGTTTGGTTTCCGAGAGCAGCCGCCGCGACTCGCTATAGGATCTAAACGACTCGCCCGACGGCTAACTAGCTAGCTACGGCCCGCGGTTAGGTCTAGACGGTAATTAAGGCTATAATTACGCTATATATAGCGGAGGGAATACTAGCGGAGATCCTCGCTACTACTAGTAACCGGGACGCGATAGGAATGCTAGCTAGATAGGCAAATTTGCTCCTAATAATCTATATAATTACTAGTAAACGTACGCCTAGGGCTAGGCCGCTTATAAGCCTAAACGCAACGGAAATGCTAGCTAGGCGGGCTAATTTATTCCCGATCTACGTAGTTACTAGCAACCGTATACCTAGGGCTAGGCTACTCGGGAGCCTAAACGTAATAGAAACGCTACCTAGACGGGCTAATTCGCTCCCGATCTGCTATATTACTAGCAAACGTACGCCTAGGGCTAGGCTGCTCCTAGCTAGATACAATAATTCGCTCCCGATAACCCTCGCTACTATTAATAAGCGCCGCCCCGGGGCTACGCTACCTATACTAGAGGGAATATAAGCTAGTCGTACTAATTTCGTCTAGATAATCCTCGCTATTACTAATAAGCTTACTAGTAAGCTTATACCCTAGGCCCTTATACGTAAAATAGTAGCTCGTACGACGCTAACCGATACGATAGCTATACGGAGTATAGCGAGCTAAATCCCGGTTATTAGCGTAAGAACCGGAAGGGAAAGTATCGCGCTCGCGGTTCCCCTTCGCTATCTAATAGCTCGTCGAGCGACGATAATAGCTACTATAGCGGAAAACACGGCGCGTATCGCCGGGCTCGCTATTATCGCTATTATAGAGATCGTTCCTCGTTTAAATTAGACTCTAAAGAACTAGCCGACTATCGGTACCGTCCTAGGTTCGATCTAGCCTATCTAGGATTCTTCGACCCGACGCTAAGTATAATAGAATATAGCGACGGCGATTACGCCTTAGTAGGCAATAAAATAACCTACCGATCGGTATACGCCTTTATCTCGGCGGCTAAGGACTATATATATATCGTAGGATTAGAGGAGGTTCGCCTTAATATTTCCCTTTGTTTCCGCGGAATTGTATAGACCTAGTACTAGGCGCAGATTTCTAGTTAAGATCGCCGCTATCTTCGTAAGGGATACGGCATTAAGCGTTAGTAAGAGAAGCTTAGTAAGTACTAGAAGATTTCGGCGGTAAAGGCGATAAAGCTACTTAACTAGCAGTTATATAGGTAGAAGGACGTTAGAGTAGGGAAGTCGATTACAGACTATATCGTTATAACGATAAGGTTAGTAGGCGACGCTAGCTTTAGTAAAGAACTATAGATCCTATAGGCCTATCGCCGTTTAGAGCCGCGTTTCTAGGAGGCTCTATTCGAACTAGACAAGGATACGACGACGGACGAATTCGTTATAGCCTACGAGAAGAAGTTCTATATATAGGAGCAGATAGCTACCGGAAGTAAGAATCGTCGCTAGCCTAACTATTAGGGAGTCGGTCGCGATAATCTACTAAGGAGAGCTAACGGTACTCGGAATTAGAAGGATAATCCTAGCCGAACTAGATCGTTAGGCGAGTATCGCGCCTATTTTAATACTAACAAATAGTAGAATCGTCCTAATAACTACTATTAGAACAATTAGTAACCTAACGTAAGCGGAAGCGAGCTATAGAAGAAGTTCTTCCCTTAGAGGGATCTAAAGCGCCTCGATAGGGCCGCTAATACGAAGCCGCGCTAGAATAATCGTTAATAAGCGCACTTCGGTAGCGAGGAAGCCCCGGAGTAGATTCCTTCTAAACGGGCCTATTATAGGGCCGAGGACGCTAACCTAGAATAGTTACAAGACCGGTCGTAGGACGCGGACGACTCCTAACCCGTTAAGTAAGGTTACTTCGGCGACCTAGGCGAAGATATATATTATTCGGACCCGTATTAGTCCGAGTATAGTACCTACTTTAGCGGTATCGGCACTCCTCTCTCGCTCGCGGCGGAAGTCCCTTAAGAAATTAAGGTCCCCTCTAGTATTTGTCTATATCTTTCGTCCGCCTACGCCTATAAGATATATAGTTACGAATTCGTATTAAGAAATCTCTTATACTATTACGTTCGTACCGGCTACTCGAAGAAATTAGCGCCGCCGCCGCCTATATAGTAAAGATTGCTAGACAACCCTATAGTTTACCGATCTATAGCGCTACCGTTAGTATAGCGCGGCTACGCCTTTCGTAACTTTTAGTATATAACGTTTCTCTACCGATTTTCGCCCTAGAGCGCTATAGAGTAGATTTGTTTAGATACCGGCTGTATTATAACTCTCGCCGATAAAGCATTCGTGCTTTAGTAGCGCCCCGATATCTAGATTCTCTATCTTCGTAAGCCGCTTAAAATTAGGGGTATTGTAGGAGCTTAGGCTATATCCGAGTATATTTAGTTAGATTTTTATATACTATCGTAGCGTACGGACGGCATAGTAGCGCTCGCTTATATAGTCCGCGAGGTTTACCTAGTCCCGAGTCTAAAGGCTAAGGTCCTATAGGGAATAGACGCGGTCGCTATTAAAGGCATAAAGATTGACGTGCTAGCGAGGAAGGTTATAGTAGCTAATTAGGGCAACGCTACCTTTAAGGTTAGCGTAAAGCGGAAAAAGGGTAAACTAGTCTTAAATCGCCCTATCCGCGTAGTAAACGATGTCCTACTCCTACTGCGTTCGGTAACTATAGTCTTAGTTAATTTTGCCGGCGATCTACTACGATAATGCGACTTCTTGCTAGAAGCAGGATTAGTGCTATAACCGTATAGATCTGCCTAGGGATTGTCTACTAGATCGCTGCCGTTAGTATCGGTATATAACTAGTTAGTAGACTCGTCCTTCTCGTACGCGCAAGTCCGTAATAATTCTACCTCCGAAGCACTTCTAAAGGCCGGCTAGCGAATTAGTACGCTACTAGATTCTACCTTCGAAGGCGCTTTTTACGTTAACGCCGAGGATTATAGGCTAGCCGCGTTAAATCCAAACGCGCTAATAACAATAGCTAAGCTCGAGTAGAAGCACGAGTTAG
Organism: Pseudocercospora fijiensis CIRAD86; assembly: GCF_000340215.1. Classification (NCBI taxonomy): domain Eukaryota; kingdom Fungi; phylum Ascomycota; class Dothideomycetes; order Mycosphaerellales; family Mycosphaerellaceae; genus Pseudocercospora; species Pseudocercospora fijiensis. The sequence continues at coordinate 2,203,156 of NW_006921535.1, read as the reverse complement.
GTATAACTATCTACGGTGCGCCCGATTAGGCGGACGCGATTGCCGTAGTAGTTAAGAAATACCCTAAGCTCTTTACGGATCGACGTACGATTATTAACATCCCCGAGTCTAAATATATACCGATTCCTACGACCCTAGACTACCTTAATAAGCTTCCCCCGCTAAAGGTAATTAATTTAGGAAAGCGAGATCGGGAAGTAGTCGACAAGATATACGAAGATCTCTATAACTAGGGTAAGATAGAGTTTACGACTAAACCGACGCCCTTTAGATTCCCCGTCTTTATAGTTTAGAAGCGCGTACCCGACGGGAAGGGCGGCAACGTTAACAAACCTAGAGCAGTAGTAGACATTCGCGCTCTAAACCGTATATCTATACTAGACAGTTACTAGATTCCGCTCTAGGCCGACCTATTTAGCCTCCTAGTAGGATGCAACTATATTAGTACTATAGACTGCCTAACATTCTTCTACTAATAGGGAGTACGTAAGGAAGATCGCTATAAACTAGCGATTAACACCTACTATAGATAGGAGCAGTTTAACGTAGCTATTATAGGCTACTCGAATAGCGTATAGTTCGTTTAGTAGAAGCTAGATCGCATCCTACGCGACTATCGGGGTTTCGCTCGAGTATATATCGATAATATTATAGTATTCTCGCGGACGCTAGAGGAGTACCTACGCTATTTAGAGGAGGTTTTTCGCCTGCTAGACGCTATCTCTATTAGTATTAGTCCAAAGAAGACGTTTCTCGGTTTCCCGTCGGCGATATTACTAGGCTAACACGTTAGTAGGCTAGGTCTCGCGACGAGCGATAAGAAAATCGCCGCGATTACCTCTAGACCCCGCAGTGGTTCGGTTTCCGAACCACCAAACGTATATGGTTTGGTTTCTTAGCGGCGAACCAGCTCCCTAGTTCCGGTTTAGTTTTTTCGAACTATATAGATTCCTAGTTTGAACTAGAGACTGTATTGGTTTTACTATAAGGACACTCTTATTCGACTGCCGGCTACGATTGCCGGCTATAATAGTAACTCTGTTACATTTACTAGGCGTAGTTGCCGTTGCTAGGGCGTGGTTGCCGTTGCTAGGGCGTGGTTTTGCTATAAGGACACTCTTATTCGACTGCCGGCTACGATTGCCGGCTATAATAGTTACTAGGTTGTATTTACTACGCTTTATTACCGTTGCTAGGGCGTGGTTGCCGTTGCTAGGGCGTAGTTGCCGTTGCTAGGGCGTAGTTGCTATTGCCGGGGCGTAGTTGCCGTAGTTGCGAAAGCTTACCTATATAACGTTACGTAGGCGGCAACAATTAGGGCTTCGCGATATTCTTACACTTTTAACTTCTTCCTCTATACCTATACCGATAACAACTACTATATGCTGCGCCCCCGCCCCTTTCCCTTACAATAGCAAGAGAGAAGCGCGCCGCGCGCTAAACAGAAGATAGAACTAAAGACCGCGAGTTTGTTTTGCCTAAGCGTCTAACTAAAAAGCGTAAGACTAAAGAGGAGTACTCTACGAAGAAGAATTCCGTACGAGACCGCGAGAGAAAGGACAAGATAGATAAGGATAAAAGAGCTAAGGATAAGAGAAGAAAGGCGCGGAATAAGGCATTCTATCGATAGCTAGCGCCTATAGAAAAAAGTGAAGGTTGGAATAAGAAGACAACCTAAGAGAAGGCTAAGAGGAGGAAAGAATTGCGGCTAGTTTTCGAGCGTGAAGTTTTAGTAGCGTAAGTCAATCTAGCTAGCGGCCGTAGCTAGCAGCTATAGCCGGTAGCCGTAGCCGGCAGCTATAGCCGGCATATTTTTCTTTGACACGTTAACTAATAGTATTTAGACCTATAGTCGCTACCTCTATCGATACGACCGATAGTAACGGAGATGTTCAGATAGCCGAGAACAACAATACTAGAGTTTAGGATGCCGCGACAGAGCTTAATGCTGCGAATAAAGGAACTGAAAAAAGCGAGGAGATACTATACGTCGATCTAGTAACAGGTATAGTCTTAAGGCCTAACGCTATAGACGATAAGCGCTAGGAATAGATCGAGCACAGTTAAAGAGACGAGATACTAGTAAAGGGCTAAGGCATAAGTCCTATCAATCTAGAAAATCATAGTTAAAGCTACTACGAAAAGCTAGTAAGGATTGGAATCGAGACTAGTCGTCTTTATATCCTCGATATAGAGTAGAAGTTTCTTTATTAGTATTAGAGCGAAGCCTTTGCGTCTATAAAGGCAAAGTAGCTTGCGATTAATGCGATCGGGGCTAGGTATCTAGGGACGGCAGAAGTGTTACTATAGGAGGAAGGGGTACAGGTAATTATTCTATACTCGGTATATGTAGCCGGCGTTCGTAGCCGGCAGATACTAATAGTTAAACAGAAAGCGTTTCTCGAAGGCAGAGTGCTACTGCTATATAAAATCTTTACTAAGGCAGAGAGGGCTTGTATCCGGAATCTAAGCTGCTAGTAGGATAGGTTAGCGTTGGAATTCTCTGAATCTCTATATAAGCCTCCGAAGGATTACCTATTTCAGCGATACGGCTTTATCTCGACTACTCCGTAGGTACCCGAAGAAGCTCGAGCGCTCTTTAAGGTCTTTACTAAGAAGCGGAAGGAGTTCGAGGATTAGGATTGGTTAATAGAGCTGTTAGTTAGTCTTAGGTTTCGTAGTTAGACTCGGCCTAAGCATTTGCTTATCGAGTGTCTTATACCGAAAGAGGATGGATTGAGACTGAAAACGAGCTTAGATTCGTTAGGTACAGTAGCTCGGTTCCGTTAGTGGGAGAGAGCCGCCGTATAGAAGGCAAAATTCAGGTAGTTAGGGTGGCTAGGAAAGAAATTCTAGTGGTTAGGCTAGCTAGGGTAGCTAGGAAAAAAAATCTAGTAGTTAGGTAGCTAGGAAACAAAAAAAAAAAGGTGGCTAGCTATTTACTACCTAGCTGTTCCTAACGATACGATGCTATAAAAGAAAGGGTGTTTCTCTACAGCTACTAGTATACATCTACTACTCCTAAGTCCTTACCTTACCGTACGAAACCTTAAAATATGCCGACCGACATTGTATATACACTAGGCGCTATACTAGGAAGGGTAATAACGAGACGACAGTCGAAACAGTTTAGTATACGAGCGAGATTGCGACAACGTCGAGAGGAGGTCGTATACTTACCTTCGAGCCTATCGAGTCCTAGACTACGATTAGGGCTAGATTCATCCTCTCCGAATCCTAGTAGTAGGAATTCATTATAGGGTACTACTATTTAGTCCTCACCTTTACGGAGTCTAAGTAGAAGGTTGTTCGGAGATATAAGAACATCGAGTATTAACCCGGAAATCTTCGAAAAGGCTAGCTAGGCGTATCTTTAGAAACCCGAGTATATAGAGCAGTTCAATCAATAGGTCTATAAGATATAGTTCCCTTTATACTTACGTTCGAAGGAGTATAAACTCCGGAAGTACTCGATACGATAGGGGAGTAAGGAGCGAACGGACACATTCTAGAAGTTCTTTATAGAGGGGGCATTGCACCGTTATACGACTTCTCGACTTAAAGGTTAACTAGTAATTGTCTGTAACTTCTACGGTTCAATCTTGAAACACCCGAAACTAGGGGATAGGAACTTATCGCCTACGAACTATCTCTATTCTAAACGGTATCGGGAATCTTAAGGAGAGAGGAGAGTTGATATAGATACAGCGTTCTAGAAAGAGGTATATCTTCTAAAATGCCGGCTATAGCTACCGGCTATAGCTACCGGCTATAGATTCCGGCTACCTAAATCAACCGTAGAGATCTAGCTAATTATTATAGGCTACGCTTAAGGAAGCTCTAGGATTGAAGGCTACCGATTTCTCCCCCGAAGACTTTAAGCAACTAGTAAACGAAATGCTAGCTACAAACGGTCTTCCGGAAGACTTCTACGAAAGGGAGTCTATATAGAAGATATACCTATGTCTTATAAACTACCCTCCCCTATTTCTCGGCGCGATAACCTAGCGTATTATATTCGAAAAGAATAAAGAGGCTACGTTAAACGACATTCGGGAGATCCTCCGTAATACTCGCCGAGTAGCTATTGCTATCGATAGCTAGTTAAGCCGGACTATAAGAGCCTCCTTCCTCTCGATTATGCTATACTTTATTAATTCGGATTGGAAACTCTAGGAACTAATAATCGGATTCCCTGAAATTCTAGGTTCCTATACTAGTAAGGATATAGCGAAGCTTGTCTATACGGTAATAGATAGGGTTAGCGTAACAACGAAACTGATCTCGATTACTGCGGACAACGCTAGTAATAATCGAACATTGTATAAGGCGTTGTATGTACAATTCACTCGTATATATCTTTAAAATTACTAATTGTATCGATAGGGTCGAGTACGTAGAGGAGATTACAAGGTCTACAATCTAGCTTAATCTTCCGAATGTTAAGCTCGCTACGATTCCGGATACGTACGATAATACGTACGATAATGACGATAAAGAGGAGCCTATTAATAGCCCTAGCCCTATTGAATCGGAGCCGACGTCGTTGCTAGTTGTATCCCTATAGAAGTTTCCCTACCTCGCTTATATAGTTTAAATCGCGATCCGAGCCCTCTTTAAGACGCTTAAAATTGCACTATTAAACGACGACTAATAGAAGATCCTAGATAAGGATAAAGCAAAGTCGAAAGTCGAGAAACTTATTGTAGCAATAAGACGGGATAAGGCAGAGAGCCTCGCTCTCGTTTTATATAAGGTATAACTTTTGTCCGTAGCCGGCACCTGTAGCCGGCAACCTAGTATAGTTCTAACTCTTTTTCTCTAGCTTCGTCGTCTAGCAATATATACGAACTCGAGCTTATAGAGATGTAACCGATTCGAGGCTATTTAAAAGAACCTGATCGAGCGCCCTAAAACCGATGCCTAGAATATCGTATAGAATAAGCGATAGCAAAAGCGGCCTCCTTAGCGCCTACTCCGTTTTACCTAAGACGTTAAGACCCGGTTCGATTCGACTTTCTATATAGTTACGAGGGGATATACTTTACGTACCGCTCTCGAGATCTATTAGAGTTCCGAGGGTATTGAGTAGCTCGGCCTTACCGCCGCCGAATAGCGCTAAGCAGAGTATCTCGTCGATATTAGTAAGCATTACGCGAAGGTTACTACTACGATTAGAAGAACCCGAGGACCGACGATCCACCTTGTCTTTACGTACTACAACTAGCTCTTTAACGAGCTCGAGGAAACCGTAGCTAAGCTAGCTAGGAAGAGCGTTCCCTAGAAAGTAGCTATAACGAAAGCTATAGACACCTCCTATACTAAGTTGCATAAATATTACAGTGCTACCTTTGACTCGTTCGGGGATATCTATAGCGTTGCGTACTTGCTTAACCCGGTAGAAAAGGATACATACTAGTAGAGGCCGGAATAGAAGGCGGACGAGGTGTAGCCGAAGCATTACTAGACTATTCTAGAAAAGATGTTCTACGAGCGTCGGAAAGAAACTAGTCTAAATGCAGCTCCTACAAAGAAAAAGAAGGTTTAGAAGGCTCCGACATTATACCTATTTCGTAGATAGGAAGTAGAGGTAGAAGAGGAAGCAACTACTAAAGTGAATAAAGAAGAGTTCGATCTCTATCGGCGCGCGAGTAAGTATAAACCCGTAGGCTCGGAAAGAGGGCTAATAATCTCTAGATCTTACCGGTCTTCTAGACGAATTCGGAGACGATATTCTCGCTATGTAGCAGCGGTTAGAGCCTAAGTTTCTAACGATAGCGTCGGTCGCTCGGGACGTCCTCGCTATCCCGAGCGTAGGCATAGGCTATAAGAGGTCTTTTAGTATCGCTCGTTACTAGGGCCGCTTTAATCGAATATACTCGCCTACTACCTTCGAATCTATTATAGTATTCCGATACTATCTCCTCTACTAGAATCGCTAAGGCAGGTTACTAAAGATTATACTAAAGGAGTTGATCGAGGAATTAGAAAACCTTAAGATCGAAGAAACCTAGGAGCGCGAAGAGAATGCGAAA
>NW_006921535.1:2083631-2195974 GCF_000340215.1 Pseudocercospora fijiensis CIRAD86 | reverse complement strand
AAAAAAGCAGAAACGGACGGCAGTCATGCCTTGCTGCTGGACGGAGCAGTAGGTCCCCCTTCCTTACCTGTAATCGCTCCGCGACAACCGAGTGAATATAAGCTATAGGATTTCCGCTCGGTACCTTAGCCTTCGAGATACGGCGGAGTTGATTCTCTATAATACGTAGCGCTATTGCATAGCTACAGATGCGCACTAAGTCCGGCAACTCGAAGAAGATTTGAGACAGCGACCGAGCAGGAGAATAATAGTATATTAGTAGAGTCGAGGTCTTATAAGCGAAGCACGAGATAATATAGGCTCTTAGTCGTATAGAGTAACGTACTATATAAATAACTAGGCGTGCTACTCTTATTCACTTACGACCTATATCCTAGGATACTCTTCTCGTACTTTTTATACTCTTTTCTAATACCTTACCTGTAAGCGCTCCGCGATAACCGAGTGAATATAAGCTGTAGGGTTTCCGCTCGGTACCTTAGCCTCCGAGATAGGGCGGAGTTGAATTTAGAGCGATAGCCGGCACTCGTAGCCGGCACTCGTAGCCGGCATATAGAGACGGTAGTAGGCCTTTTCCTGCTAAATAACTAGCTTGTTTAGTATAGCCTACCTGATATTTCTTATATTTACTAGCAATAGGCCTAGGTTACTTATAAGATTACTATAGCTAGTAAAGGCATTACTAAAGAATATCTATACTATAGTAGGATACTATTATTACGCCGGCTATTTATTAAAAGGAGGCTTTCGCCTATTACTATGCCGGCTATATATGCCGGCTATATTTCAAAGTCTGCCGTACCTGCCTTTTTTAGCCGTGCCTACCTTTTTTAGCCGTGCCTACCTTCTTTCCTTACTCTAACGTTACTATAATATAGGCTTGCGCGAAGCTCACTCTATTGCCTAGCGACACCGCGATACTACCGCTATATTCAACCTTCGCATCGATACCTATACCTCTACGCTCTATATCTACTACCTCCGTAATACCCTCGCTCCGCGCGCGCCTTCGTATACCTTCGTAACGCACTTTTTTCCTTAATTCGACGACTTTTATAATAGCGAGTCTACTTAACTAAGTTACGACGCCTCGCAAGAAGGGACCTAGTACTTCTACGGGTCGCAATAAGATCGGAAATAATAGAACGAGTATAGTATATCAACGTAAGATAGCTACTGCTGCTACCGCTAGCTCCGGTGCTAGAAAGGGCGTCGCGAGCAAGGCTCCGCGTAAAACAACGGCGGGTAAGGCTCCGCGTAAGACAACGGCGGGTAAGGCTCTACGTAAGACGACAACTAGCGCTTCTACTGCTAGTAGCAATCGTACGAAGCGTCGATAGCGCCTAGGAAGTAAGTCCTATTTGTAGCCGGCAGCGTAGCCGGCAGCGTAGCCGGCATTCTTACTGTCTTTTTACTAATCCTTCTTTAGCCGTAGCCCTCCGTGAGATTCGGCAGTATTAGAAGAGTTCTAAGCTCCTAATCCGCAAAACTCCTTTCTAACGACTTGTTCGCGAAATTGCCTAGGATTATAGAATAGACCTTCGCTTCTAAGCCTCCGCGATAGGCGCCCTTTAAGAGGCTATAGAAGCCTACCTAGTTCGTATCTTCGAATATATATTTCTCTTCTACCTCTTTTCGGACTATACTAATACTATTTTAGCGGTCAACCTTATAGCTATCTACGCGAAGCGTATAACGATTATAGACAAGGATTTCAAAGCACTCGATCAGATTCTAAAAGGCTAGAATGTCTATATTCGAGATAGTGCTAGATAGGATGGATGTACTAGTAGGAAGGATGTTCGTAGTGTCGTCTACAAGCTTTTCTATATGCGAAATGAGCCGCTATTATACGGCGCTGCATACCGCGCTCTGAATACTCTCTAAGTATATGTATATAGTACAGTATGCTTTATTAGCCGTACGGAATAGAAGTCTCCCAAAATCCCGTTAGTACTAAGGAGTAAAAAGGCCGGCTACGCTGCCGGCTACGCTGCCGGCTACGCTGCTAGCTACGCTACTAGGTTTTTCAAAGAACTAAAAGAAGATAGACATTCCGGTTGATTTGTATTAGTTTAGATTTTTATAAAAAGAAAACAGGGAAAAATAAGGAAGGTTGAAGAGCCTAATAGTTATAGTTATAGGCACTATCCCTGTTTTCTAGAGCATATTATATACCTGCCTTCGCAACTCTACCTGATACTCCCTCTGAATATCCTTATACTCTACCTACTAGAAATTCAACTAGGTACCTGGACCTGTAGCTGCCTCTATATCTTTCACTATCTTCTATAGGTTAAAGGCCTCTTCTATAGCAGCCTCTACCTCCTTATGCAATACGAAGTCACTACCTGCCCCACCCTTTATATCTCCTAAATAACTAAGAGTTCTAAGGAACGAACTAGCATTCGGCCTTAGTATAGCGAGTAACTAGTGGAACGTTCTGCAGAGCTGCCTTATAGCTCTTTTATGTACTATACCGATACCGAGGGAGGAGCTATCCTAGTACTTAATGTTGTCGAATAGTTCGGTAGGAAAGTATATAAACTTCTTAAGGAGGAGGACTTCTAGGGAAATCGATGAGTTCTGCCTAGATCTAGATAAAGACATTCTACTAAGCAGTTAGGGAATTAAACCGTAAACGAAAGGATGAAATTTATACCTAAGGAGTGCAGTTTCCGAACTGAACTATAATGCCTTATATATATGTGTGCTTTTGATTGGTTAGTGCCCTTAGCTGATTATCTATGGATTTGAGGTTATATAAGTACCTTTATACAACCACGTAGCCTGAGTAGGATTCGAAAATTCTATAAGTACTAAGGACTAAAAATGCCGGCTACGCTACCGGCCACACTGCTAAGTCTTACAAAGGGCTTGCTTGAAGCTACGTATACATTCGTACACTTCTTAAAAACCGATAAATTATATAGTTCGAACCAGCTACTTATGTAGTTGCTTAGCAAACCAACCCAAACCAAACCAGAGTTTCGGCTTAGCAAACCAAACCAAACCAACCCGAACTACTACGGGGTCTAATTACCTCGCTCTAGTTCCTAGAGTCTGTCTAGAAATTAGAACACTACCTTAGCTTAACTAACTAGCTCCGTTAGTATATACCCTATTACGCGCAGATAGCCGCCCCTTTGTAGGCCGAGAAGACTAGATTGCTTAAGGGAGCCCTACTAATAGGCAATAGAAGACAGCGGCTCGTCGCGACGACTCTGTTAGGGAAAAATCTAGAGCATCGCCTAGAATTAGTTAAGGCATTTAATTACCTCTAATCTATATTTAGATCGCCTAAGTTTCTCTATTATTTCGACTACTCTAGACGACTTTACGCTAATATAGACTCCTCGAGGGAGTTCGGGTATAGCGTAGTAGTCTACTACGTTAAGGGCGATCCGGAGCCGCTCTTCGACGAATATAGCAAGGCGTAACTGTTCCCTCGCTACCGTATCTAGCCGATTCTGTTTCTTAGCCGAGGATTAAGTAACGCGGAGAAGAGGTACTAGCTAACTAAGCTAGAGTACTTCGGGATTGTCTAGATAGTAAGAAAAATCGGCTATTTAATATACGCTTTAGCGCACCCTACTACGATCTTTACGGATTACTACGCCGTAGTAGGCCTTACTAACTCGGTCTCGCTAACTATAACGACCGATATAGGCAAACAAAACCTTAAGCTAGTACGGGCATCCCTATACCTGTCTTAGTTTCGTATTAGTATAGTATATCGCCTAGGCCGTATCTACCTAGTTCTAGACGCTCTTAGTCGCCTTCTCGGCGACCTCGAATCCTCTAAGAAAGATCCGAAGGCAGAGAATTTAGATCCCTTTACGTACTATAGGCACGGCGGTTCGTCCGGTCTAGGGGCGTTCTATACAATTCTAGTAGAAATAGATCCGGCATTTAAGCGCAAGCTTTTGCTAGCGTACGAGTACGACGACTACTAGTTAATAGTATAGCGCCTAGTACGCCGCGCGCGAGCGCGTAACGCGCTCGAGCGCTTATATCTCGATAGAGTAGATATCCCTACTATTACGAAAGACCTAGTTCTATATAATAAAGGTAAGGATCCGTTCGCCGGGGACGAGTTTAGCAACCTCTTAGGGATTAAGTTCTTTAAGCGCGACGACCTACTCTACTACCGCGAATCTACGGCAGATCGCAAGCGTTTATATATCCCTTAGTCTATAGTTAAGGACGTGTTTACGTAAGCGTACGACGATAGGCACTATTAAGGCTTCTATCGCTACTACGACCGGCTCTAAGCGTCCTTCTATATCTAGGGTATAAGCAGGAAACTCCGCAAGTATATTAACTATTGCTAGTAGTACCTCTTAATCCAAACGTAGCGTTATACGCTATATAGCGAATTGCAACCTATCCCGCCGACTAGAGGCGTTTTCTATACCGCTATAGTAGATCTAGTAACAGCGCTACTAGTTAGCCCTAGCAGTATAAATACTATCCTTATATCTACGTATAAATTCTCTAAAAAAGTAGCGATAGTCGTAGGTCGTAAGGATTAGGAGGCAGCGCGGTAGGGCGTAGCGTATATCGACTACCTCTACCTTATAGATATAAGCTTCCCTATAGTAATAATCGCCGATCGAGACCCGCGTTAGCTCTTAGGCTTTATAAAGGGTGTCTTCGACCGATTGCGCTCTAAGCTACTAACTTCTATAGCGTACTACCCCTAAACCGATAAGCAATCGGAAAGAACGAATTAGACGGTTAAAACCGCACTTCGATACTAGCTCTCTAAGTACCTAGGCGAAGATTAGACGTAGTATATCGCTTCTCTCTAGGCTACGTTAAACAATTCCTATAGCGCTATAACCGGATAGTCGCCTAACGAAATCGTAATAGGGAAGCGTACAAACCTAGACTCGATTACGCACTTAGATAATTATCCTAACGAATTAGCGGCAGCCCGAGGCAGGATCTAGAAGGAAGCCTAGGATGCGATAGCGTAGGGAGCGATAAAGATAAAAGAACGATATAACGCTAAGTATAAGCTATTAATGCTGCGTCTAGGCGACAAAGTTATACTTAAGCTCTCCGTTAGGCTCGGTTATTCGGGCTATAAGGTTCTAAGGCAATTATAGAAGTTCGGCTATCGTCGCGAAGGTCTATTTAAGGTACTCGAGCGTATCGGTCGGCTCGTATACTATCTCAAGCTGCCGCCGATTATGAAAATCTATCTAGTAATCTCTATCGCGTATCTTAAGAAGGCCCCGTCGGAGCTAGATCCCTTCGGACGAAAGGCTAATTACGAACTACCGCTAGTAGCTATAGAAGAAGCACTTAGCGATTATAACGAAGGAGATTCTTACGAGATAGAGAGAGTACTCGATAGACGTATAATCGTTCGCCGTAGCAAGCCGATCCGCTAGTTTCTAGTTAAGTAGCTCGGCTATAGCGACGCCTATAACGTTTAGTACGATATCGATAATCTAGAAGCCGCGCGAGAATTAGTCGAGGCGTTCGAGCAAGTATACCCCGAAGACGAGCAACCCCCTTAGAAGAGTGTTAGAAGAGTAGTTAAGAAAATACGCTATCGTTAGCCTTTTTTAGACGAAACGTAGCCGCGTCGGTCCGAGCGCTAGCGTAGTAATACGGCTCCTACGGAGTCGTAACGCGCTTATACCGGTAGACAACCTATTCCTACTACGCTATCTTAGACCCTAACTGTTATCGTAGACGGCAACCGGCCCGAGTTACCGACAGTCGCTATTCTATCTATACTATTAGTATTAATTTTAATATCCTAACCCGGATTCTCGATTAGAATATATTCCTTGCCTTTTTATAGTAGAACGTCGACATTTAGTTTCGCTCGGCGAGCGCGATATTAGAGGCGCCTACTATAGAGCCGGTTCTAGGAGAACTGTTATAGTAAGTATAAGAAAAGCAAGTTCTCGTAGTAGGCGTTTCCTTTAGGGAAGACGTACAGTTTACGGTAGACGATATTAAAGCATATATTACAAAAATTGCCGGCCTACCGACTTAGACGGTTAGCGTTAGAATAAGCCTAATATATACCGACGGCCTTTTAAAGGATATAGGAAACAGATTGTTTACAATTACCGAGACCGGAAAGGAAGGCTATCGTTACTACGAAGCAGGCCGAGATCCCCCCTATTACTTACGCTAGAAGAAGGAAATGCCCTAGGAAACCGCCGAAGCCCGTAGGCAGATCTTAGCCTATCTCTTATTAGGCGACTTATAGCTCGTTGCTCTCTACTCGGTAGTAGCTAAGGCCTTTACTTAGCCGACCTACTCCGTTTTCCTAGCTACTAAGGCACTCGTTATAGACGGCTACGTCTTTCTCTATAACGGCGCATACTATTATATTACTAATAGAGGCGTAGAATACTATAGCTAGATACTCGCCGACCGCGAGGCTAAGCGCCGCGTCGCTCCTAGCAATAGCCTATTTATTACCGGCCGTACTCTAGAGATTGCGGAAGACTCTAAGGATAGCGAACTCGACGCTAGTTAGGAAGATGTTAGTTAGGATACTAGGGAGAATAGGGCCGATAGTAACGAGCGGAGCGGCGATCGGGAAAATGCTAGAGAGAAGGGTAGCGGAAACGACGCCGATAAGGGCGAGCCGGATAGTAATTAGGAGGAGAATAAAGCGTAGCGGGATAGTACTAACTTAGAGGACGATTAAGGTAAGAATAAGGCGAACTAGATAGAAATAGAGGACTACTTCGCAGCCTATCCTAATAAGCCCGGATTAAACAATACTAGCCTAACGATTAGACAATTTAATATAGCCTAGCGTCGCTAGTTCGCTAACGCGAGACTAATCCTCTCTAATTTAGCCCTTAAGCTACCGCGCGATGCGAGTTTTACCTACTTACGCGCCTACGCGCTAGCGGTTATCGCAGTAGCTAACCCGACTTACTCCTTTGCGAAAGCGAGTTAGAGAAGCGCTATCGAATTACTTACTACTAGGCGCAATTAGAGCGCGACGTTAGCGGCCTATCTATTCGACGGCGCTTAGTAGGACACTCCGCTACTTCGCGGCTATTAGATCTTCTAAAAGATCGACGCTATCTAGTGCGATAACCTAGCTTAGTCGTAGAACCTATACCTCGATACATAGGACTTCGTACCTAAGAGCGCTAATACTACGGATACGATCGAGGGAGAGTACGTCTAGCGCTATCGACCTAACTACGCGTACCTACGGGACTATACCGAGGGCGATGCCTATTATTTACGTTACGATTAGTATAACCCTACCGCTAATATAGGGCTAGACGTACTAGAAGCTCTAAGGGACAGATACGAAAGCGTACGTAAGACGCTTAACGAGGCTCTTAAGGAAGTACGCGCTCGGTTAGTAGGCCTAGAATATTCGATAGATAACGGACCGTAGGTAGAGCGTACGTCGACGTTACGAGTATTACCGGCGATCTTATTATCGTTAGGACAATTAACTTTACCTCCGCGGTCTCTATAGCTACCGCCGAAGTTACTAGGATAATCGACTTTAGCGTAATAACAATCGACTTTACTACCGCTATCTTCGTAGTTCCTAGCTATACTACCGAAATTATTATTACCTATACCGTAGCTACGATCTTAAGCGCTATTCTCGTACTCGTAGGCCCTACCGATATCTCGATTACGCGCTTAGCTAGCGTCTACGCGTTCTCGCTTACGACCTGCGTCCCTAGAGGCGCTACCGCTAGTACTCTAACTATTACGATCGAGACTACTAACTAACGATATAATTGCTAAGCGAATTATTTATTTCGCCCTACCTTTGCCCGGTCGTCGGCCCTAATTATACTAATTCCGGCGCGACGCCGAATTTACTTAGTACTAGCGTACTATCGACGAGTTAAGAACGCGCGGCTTCGTCGGATAGTCGGAAACGCTAGAGGCCGCTTGTATCCGCTAGCTAAAAGAAGCGGAGGAGTGCGACTCCTTAGTAGCTAGAATCCGGTCTATAGGCATTAAGGGCGATAAGGAGTTTTATAGTAACCGTTACTACAATAGAGCGTAACATATCTTTTAAGCTTTATTTAAACGGGACGTAAACGGTGCCTTACTAGAGCTATTTCGCCTAAATAAGCCTTACGATTAGTAGGTAGAACATATTTAGGCGCGCTTAAAGCTCTATCTACTCTATCTAAAGTTATTATATTATAACAACCCGATATAGATCCCTACCGAACTGTATTACTATACCGCGTAACTAGTATACGACGTAGACGCTACCCTTTAGAAACGCGAATACGACAAGCTAGTTACGACCTTCTATATCCTAGACAGCGGCCTAGAACTCGACTACTCTATTTTCCGTACGCTAGAGTTAATCGAGAAGTATAACTATCCGGATAACGAGTACGATCTTCCTAATTATACTAATCCTATAGCGGAACGCACCCTTATTCGGTTGTGTACGCGTAGAGCCCTCGATACCGACGGCCGTCTACTCGATTTTCTAACGTTAGATACGAAATTTAGAGGAATTTTCCCGCGATTAGTAACGTTTTAGTCCGCGTACTTACGCTACGGACCGGACGCTGTCGACGATTAGCCTCTAACCGACTACCGCTTCTTCGCGTAACTACCGCCTCTACGATATCGCGCGATCGGTTTCGCCGTCCGTTAATTTATACGAAACGTATAGTATCTGCTAGCGCTCCCGCTTATTGTAGCCTATAACTAGGTCGAAGAGACACTTCCGTTCGACTATATTATCGCTATTATAGGCAACGGACGCCCTTCCCTATATACTCGTACTGTCGACGGTTTAGATATTACCTATTATATCCGAGGCGTCGACCGCGAGATTAGTATAAGAATTGCCTAGGAAAAGGGTAGTAAGGCCGATCTTACTAACGCTTTAGTCTACTAATTCCTATTCGACCCTATTATAGGTCGACTCTCTACGCTTCGCTTCTCTCTAGAAAACGCGCAAATTAGCGACCGATACGTCTATATACTAATACGTATAAAGGTCGCTAGCCTTATTAGCGCTAAATAGCTATAGCGATACTAGTTAACGACGTTTAACGCTTAAGGTCTCCTATTGCCGTAGCGTCGCTAGTTAGGCGAACCGGCGGTTACTTAGGACGTTAAGGATTACTATTAGCGCTATATCTACGTATACGGCGTCTATTCCCTACGGGGAGAGAGCTATACCGCCGACCTAGTCGACTCTAACAAGATATACGACGATACAGTAATATACAAATTATACGGATATCCTTAGGTTCTAGTAGGATATCGCGAGTATATAAGCTACGCCGAGGCTAAACTTAAGAAGATCCCTATACTTACTCTCGATAAGAAGATCGCCGTCAATTAGGACGCGATCGTATAGCTATCCTTTAGAGATAAGGACTATATAAGTAACCTATTTAAGGCCTATATAAATAAGATTATAGCGAACCTACCCGCTAGCTTTAGAGTGCCCTTAGGAATCTTAAAGAACTAGCCTAAGAAGAAGATAAACAAGCAACTGGTGCCTAACGCCTTCGTACCGGTAGCTACGAGAGATAACGTAGTTAATTCGCTCGCGGATCGTAACGAGAGCGCTCGTTAGTATAACGTCGACGAGACGTAGGACCTAGTATCTTCCTACCTTATTCCTAACGATAACTATAAGCTAGATAAGAGTAACACTACGAACGCCGTTACTTTCGGCAAGATTCTACCTTAGGCCGCTCTATCTCCGTCGCGGAGCTAAAATAACGGGTCGCGAAGCGGCTGCGTTAATAAATAGCTAGAGGCCGATAAGCTAAGTCGTATACGACTACGCGCAGATAGCAACTATAGTATGCCGCTACTACCGCCGCCGTCGCGTAAGAAGAGCAATAATACCGAAAATACCGCTATATTTGCTAGCGCGATCGAGTAAGTAGACCTTAAATTGCCGCTACTTCCGACCCTGCCCCTCTATGCTCTAAGCGGCGCTAGAGGCCGCTTATAACTAGTAGTTAATTAGACGATGCTTACTAACCGCTCCCTTAACTAGAACGTACTTCTCGTATATCGATAGGCTAAGCATTACGACTACCTTATAGTATAGATAAAGGATAGCAGAGATGTAATACTAGTAATAGCCGCTTAGAACCGCGTAGTAGTATAGGTCGCGCTTTAGACTAGCAAGTAAAATATAGCGCTCCTCGCGGACGATTTTCTCCGCGATACTACTAGCAACCTGCCTACCGTCGCCTTAGTTCTAGCCGATTCGCTAGCAATTCTCGGCGGTAGTATTAGTAATGCTACTAAAGCGGAGATTAACGGCCTATAGGAGGTAACCGATCGATACCTAGGCAAATATACTTTAGACCTAGACGCCCGCTATAGCGACGGCTTAATCGATTTTAGTAAGCTTATAGAGAAGATAATACCTAACGCGGCGCTAGACACTACCTACGAGACGGCGGCGCATATAGCTAAGGTTATAGGCCTATATAATAGCATCGCTAAGGAGATAGATCTATACGTCCTCTATAAGAAGGCTACTATTACACCGACCGTTACTCGGCTAGAGCCCTCTACGGAGACCCTAGAGTCGAAGCGCAAGCGCAAGCGCGATGCCCTTAACGCCTAGGCCGACGACGGGTCGCTATCTACCCCTAAGTATAGCAGAAAGCATCTATTAGCATAAGTATTAGTATAGGATATAGTATAGAAGTTACCTATTAGTATAAGCATTAGTACACGATTAATAGGATATAGTGTAAATAGTATAAGCATTAGCATTAGCAGATATAGTACTAAGAAGCATTAGGCGGCGTATTATATACGAGGGCGTACAAGTCTTTCCTTTTAGGGGGGAGGTTGTTACGGTTTAGATAGTAGTGCGGCCGATCCTGCTCTAGATACTATCGATCCTGCTATAGATTAGGACGATTAATATATATAGTTTCCTAGGCTAGTAACTAACTAAGAATTAATTATCTTTGTATACTAGAATCGTATCCGTCTCCGCTCTATAGAGCGTATCCTAATAGTAGACATTAGAGGCCTAAACAAAATTACAGTTAAGGATTCTTACCCGCTCCCTAGATAAGAGGACATTATTAAGGTACTACGCGGCTCGACTTATATTATAACGGTAGATATAGTGTCGTTTTTTTATTAATAGGCAGTAGCCGAGAAGGACTATAGCAAATTCGCGATTAATAGCTACCGCGGCTAGGAACAGATATATATAGCTATTATAGGTTTCTCGAATAGCGTATAATATGTCTAGCGCTAGCTTAATAAGATACTTAAGCGATACAAATCCTACTACCGCGCGTATATCGACGATATTGTTATCTACTCCTATACCTTCGAAGAGCACCTATAGTATCTAAACGCGGTATTCGAGTGCCTAGTAGGCAAGAATATTAGTATCGCACTATATAAGTCGTTCCTCGCGTATCTATTTACGAAGCTTTTAGGCTAACGAGTGTTAGGACTAGGATACACTACTTATAAGGAAAAGGTCTAGGCTATCCTAGACTTAAAATTCCCTACGACTCTAAAGGATATCGAATTTTACTTAGGGCTTACTAGATAGCAACGATAGTATATTCTATACTACTCTACGATTACGATGCTATTCGAGAACCGTAAGAAAGAGCTCTTACGCTTTAGCCTAGCTAATAAGGGCAACAAGCGAAAGCGCTACGTAGCTAGGAC
Organism: Pseudocercospora fijiensis CIRAD86; assembly: GCF_000340215.1. Taxonomy (NCBI): domain Eukaryota; kingdom Fungi; phylum Ascomycota; class Dothideomycetes; order Mycosphaerellales; family Mycosphaerellaceae; genus Pseudocercospora; species Pseudocercospora fijiensis. The sequence continues at coordinate 2,184,301 of NW_006921535.1, read as the reverse complement.
CCTAGCCTTCGACGTAGACGAGGCACTAGAAACTAAGCACAAGGCCTTTAATATCCTAAGGCAGATATACCGCGATATTAAGTTCTCCTATTACGCGGACCCTAATCGCCCTATATATATCGACCTAGACGCCTATATAGGAGGATTCGTAGTAGTAGTATACTACGTTAAGGGAGATTTAGAGCCGACTATCGAGAATAGTAAGGCCGCACGCTTCCTAGTAGATTAGGTACAAGTTATTATATACCTTAGCAAAGCCCTTACGGACGTAGAAAAGCGGTACCTAGCTACCGAGCTTAAGGTTAGCGAACTAGTCTAGATAGTATAGAAGGCACGAATAATCCTATAGGCGGTACGCAAGCTAGTATATGTATTTTCCGACTATATTGCGGCCCTAGGCATTACTACGGTAGCGAGCCTAGCGACGACTACGTCTACGGACAAGCTTAACCTCCGTCTAGTACGGGCCGGTTAGTATCTCTCTTAGTACCCTAAGCTTAAGGTGCACTACCGCCTAGGACGCCTTTATAGAATACCGGACGCCTTAAGTAGGCTCGTAGCGGACCTCGACCGAGCGGCAGATTAGGTATATAACATACTAGATCCCTTAGTATACGACGATCCGGCGCCTACGAATAATATAATCGACGCGTACTATATATACCTATACGAAAGCGAGGGTACGATTTGCTTTTACGCTACTATAATCGACGAGCACTCCGGCCGAACGTACACCTCTAACGAGCCTATAGTTTTCTACTCCGTACTCGTAGAACTCGCTACTAAATTTAAGGACAACTTAAAGGCAGGATATACTAAGGACCCCTATTAGTCCGCAATCCTAGCTTAGCTAAACGCCGTAGAAGAACGCCGCCTACGAGCTGCCGCTAAGAGGACCTTAGACGCTAACGACAGCCCTAATTATAAGGAAGCTAATATTATAGGCGAGGCCGAGCCTAAGTCGAGCCTATTAGGACTTTGTTTTTTCTTACGCAACGACCTTATCTATTTTAAGGACGATACCGACGGTAGAGAGAGGCTATATATCCCCCGCTCCCTATATAAGGAGGTCTTCTAAATAGCCTACGATTATTACTACTACGTAGGTTATTACCGTACTTACGCTCGTCTATACGCTAGCTTTTATATACGCCGGCTCGGACGCGAGGTCTCTAAGTATATCGCTTATTGCTCCGAGTATATCCTAAACTAGACGCTACGCTATCCTCTATACGGTAAATTGCAACCGATTAAATACTAGCCTATTCTATAGTACGCTGTTACTACGGACTAGGTTTACGGCCTACTACCTAATAAAGACAGCTACGATAGTTTCCTTACTAAGACGTATAAGTACTCTAAGCGCGTTATACTACGCAAGTACAAATTAACGTAGACGGCGTAGTAGTACGGCAGCGATTAGATCTAAGGATATATCGAAATAGAGCGTAACCTTCCGGCTATTATAATTAGCGACTAAGACCCTATTTAGCTTAGTAACTTTATAAAAGCAGCCTTTAAGAAGTTAGGTACGAGGTTCTTCGTAACGACGGCGTACTACCCTTAGTCGGACGGCTAGTCTAAGCGAACTAATTAGACCGTAGAAATCGCACTACGATTCTTTACCTCTAATTATTCGGACGCTAATTAGACGGACGCACTTCTATATATCTAGGCCGAGCTTAATAACGCTAGAAACGCCTCGACTAGAGAGGTACCTAATATTCTAATTTAAGGATTTAAGACTAACTTAGACGCGCTAAACCCCCTTACCGAGCTCCCTACTAAGGACTACTTAGTATTAAGATAGGAGGCACGCGATTAGGCTACAGACTCTCTTACGTAGATAGTAGCAATAATAAAAGACCGATACGACCGCAAGCATCGCCCTATTTCCTTTAAGACGGGCTAGAAGGTACTACTTAAGCTATATAAGGGATACCGCCTACTAGGGAACCCTAACCGAAAGCTCTCCGTATAGCGTACTAGTCCTTTTAAGGTAGTACGCCCGGTCGGCAACCTCGCGTACGAACTCGATCTCCCCCTAGTAATACGTATCTACCCTATAATCTTAGTTTCGTAGCTAGAACCTTACCCTAAGGGCCGTAATCCGTACGATAGAGAGATACCTAAGCCTAGGCCGGTAGATAAAGTACCTTTCGACGACGACTACCTATACCTAAAGGCGCCCTATTACGAGATCGAGAAGCTCCTCGGACGTAGAGTCTCTAGAGGCAAGACGTAATATCTAGTTAAGTAGCGTAGCTATAGTTACGCGTATAACGTTTAGTACGACGTTAACGACCTCCGCGACTTAGCGGAACTTGTCTAGGAATATAATCGCCTCTACCTATAACAAGCGTTACAATAGCAAGCGTTACGTTAGTAGGCGGCACGTTAGTAAGCGCTATAATAGTAGGCACCGATAGCGCCGTCCCTAAGCGCGCCGTAGTCGATAGTAGGAGAACTATAGGCTCGGCCTTCTCGGAGGCCTAGCTTGCGTAACTCCTAAAGAACAGCTATATAGAAGGTTAACTAAGCAGTACTATACGTAATAATAGGCATCTCTATCGCGGCACGCTACGTTATAGTATTATTGTCTATAATTAAATCGCACCCTACTTTACCTTATTTTAAATTATACCTTACTTTACTTTATTTTTAAAACGCAAATAGTTTACTTTATTGTCTTTCCCCTATTATTACTCTAATCCGACAGGCCGTACTATATATATAAACAGCGCAGCGTAGGCAAGGTAAAGTTTGCGTTATAATAAAGCGGAACGCCCTAGCAATGCCCTAAAAATTTTTAGCTACTACGTATATATTAAACTTAATACGATATTAACCTCTTCCTACTCTAGCGAACCTACGACTACGTACGCCCTCTAGTAATATACCGCTACCCTGTCGGCAACCCTATTATATCGAGCGACGCCGGTACGCCCGGCGATATTACCGCGATAGTACGCTACTGCCCTTAGAATAACGACTACGGCCCGCCGCCTATCGCCTTATATATATACCGTTAGGACGAATTGTCCGACCCTAGCTAGACCTAGCTAAAGGAACGCCGCTATAAGTCCCTACTATTCTTCGCCTTCTAAGAGCCTAAATTCGAGCTATACGACGACTACGCTACTACGCCGATAGAAGTAGCGTAGAGACTTAATTATAGTATCCTAGTAGAGTAGGTACTAGTACTAGTATACCGCGAACTAGACTAGCCGCTACGCGACTATATCGGCGAGTTTATAAGCGCTAAGATCTAGACGCGAATCTATAATACGCCGATCCTATAAGTTCTCCTTTGTAGACGCGCTACTAAGATCTACCTAATTACGATCGTAGATTTTTTCCTATATAAGTATAGCTCCTATCGCGCCTTTATTACGCGCATCCGCGCGTAGGACTATATAGAAGCTACGGACTTCGCCTTACTACTACTCGACCTAGAGCCTAGTATAACGGACCGCAACTTATTACGACGTATTAAGATTATACTCTAGGAAAATGCGAGCCTTTGTAGGTACGATAAGGACGACCGCTTCGAGTAGGCCCGTTTCTTTAGCGTACTAGAATTCTACTAGTTCCTCGATTAGGCGCCCGACGTATCCGACGCTAGCGACGAAGGCGCGGTCGTTACGCTCCCCGACCCCTAGTATATAAAGCTTTTCTACGACCTAGACGATATCCCTATACGCATACGGAACTACGATATCTATTACGCTATCCGAACGCTATTACGACTTAATATCGGCATAACTAATTACTAGAAGATAGAAGCGCTATATAGCGGAAACTACGTCTAGGTAGTAGCGCTACTATTCCGCGTACTAGTAAAGTACGGTTTCTATTCTAATATAATTAGCACTTTATACGAAGTACTTAAAGACATGCCTAGATAGGACAATACTAACGTTAACCTTGTCGCAGTCTATAACTAGATTACTTAGGTTATAGGCTACGACGATATAGAGTAGTACCTAAATCGCGACGACCTGCTAGGTTAGTATCTCTTAGACTAGACACTTACGGCCGAGCAGATACATAACTAGCAAACGGTAGCGATATACGTAAAGGCATAAGAAAAGATTCTAGCCGTAGAGCTAGTAGACCTCGTTACCGGCGAAATAACTATACTACTATAATACCCTACGTAGATCGCGTTAACGGTAGACTTTTAAACCGAATACCGGTACTAGCCCGAGCGTACGCTTATAATCGTCTACGACTAAGACACTATCGTATAGAAGCGTAAGACGAGTAGAGAGTAGAAGGATTATTATAATACGCTATATAGCTACTAGGGCGACGAAGGCTTAAATCTAAATAAGAAGGCTCTACGATATAAGTAGGGCGCCGAGCTAAGCGAGACTATAGCAAATAATAAGCAAAACGCGCTAGGTATAAATGCGGCGTAAGACAAGTAAGACGCTATCGAGCTATAGCCTATAACGTCTAGCGCGACGATCCTAATAAAAGACACTAAGAAGTAGGACGTTATAGCGAATACCGAAGCTAATCTACTACTACCTAAGGGCCGTTACCTTAAGGACTCCCTAAGGAAGTACTAGCTAACGCTAATCTAGGCGGTGCTCGCGAATGTTTTCCTACGAAAGATAACGCTTAACGCTATCTATAAGGACGTCTAGACCCTCCTTAGATATACGATAATAGCGCGTTCCGTCGATAAGGAGCTCGGTAGGTAGGTAGAAGACGAGAATAGCATAGTAATTATAGTAGACAGCGAATAGGTACTTACCTTATATAGCTAAGTAGTATATAAAAAGGCGGTAGGTAAGCTTCCCTAGGCGGATACTAAGCTATTACAAGATCGCGTATACTAGCTAAAGACTATTAATAAGCGATAACCGCAAAAGGCTACCGAGTAGCTACGACTACTAAAGGACGTCGGCAACGTAGAGAACGCCGCTACTAACAAGTCGCCGAAGGATATACCTAAGGACGCCGACTATAAGGAGGAGACAGGTCTAGTCGCTATATTATCGACCGTAGTAGGAAGCAAGGCTCTAGAATAGGATACCGAGATACAGGACCCTATAGAGGTATAAGAACGCAATAAAGAGCTCTAGGAGGTAGTAATAGAGGCAATTTTAGCCTACGTAATAGAGCCTATAATAGTAGTATAGCTAACCGAGGCCGTTTCTATCGCGTTCCTAAATATAAAGACTATACTAGACACTAAGTTCGCGTAGGAGTTACTAGAAGCTAACGTCGGTATAAGCCTTACCGAAGTAGGCGACGCGTTTATTCTAACCTCGAAAGATAGGTTAGAAGCGAGGATTCGCGTAATAGAAACTACCTACTTTAACGATAAATACAATCTAGGATAGTACGTCGTAGCGAACGACTCTAAGGCGGAAACGCTCGCGTAAACGTACGACGAGGAGACCGAGTATAACGATACCCTAGCCCCTATCGACTATAACTCCCTAGTATATAAGAACCCTAACGGCGGCGACGACTCTCTAGTACGTAATAACGCTTATAACGACGGCGACTCTCTAGCGCGCTAAAACGCTAACAATAGCGACGACTTATAGTATAGCGATTAGAACGACGGTAAGCGACCGTAATACCCGATCCTAGATAGCGTCGATATAAATAGAGATATTTAAGATACTATAAAGGCATTAGGCGCCCGCTAGCGTACTGCTGCCCTCTCCTATATAACGATAGTAAACGCCGTTAAGGTCGCTATAAAGGAGGATAACAATATTATCGAGCGTATTATAATAATAGACCAGTTAGCCTATATAGGACAAATTACGCTCTAACTAGCATACGAATACTAATTCCTTAGCTTAGTATATAAGACTACTTATATAAACGAGTACTTTAAAGAATTTATTAGCGACTTTTACCCTACTCTAGTACCTAGTACAAACCTACGTAGTAGGCTCTAAGCTATATTCGACCGCGTCTAGGGATACTATAGAGGCCCGCTAGTCTTAGGACCGACCCTATTACTCTATATACTACTATAGACGCGTATAGTAGTAGAGTACGACGCTAACCCCCTAGCTACTAACTATAAAAACGAGATATCGGACGAGCCTACCGATTACGCCGAGCCTACCGATAGCGCCGATTCTACTACCTATAATAAGCCTACTAACGATACTAAGGACAATTAGGACTTTATATAAGCCGATACTAAGGACGCTAACGTTTAGGACCTTATATAAGCCGAGGACTATACTAATAACGCTAGCGACGTATCTACTATCGACGACGCGATAGATACGCCTAAGGGATAAAAGGAGGACGACGATAAGGAGGACGCCCTAATAGACGTAAAGGAGGAGAAGTAGCGCCGTAAAGCGGCTAGAGTAGCTAAGATAAATAAGAGTAAGGCAGACAAGGACGACGATTAGGAAGACAGCCTAGCTATTATAGATAAGAAGAAGGTACGCTATAGAGCGGTTAATATAGATAAAGACAAGAACTTCTAGCGCTCTAGTATATAGTATACTAGTATAGAAGACTAGTTAGAGTCGCAGTATTAAGCTAATATAGCAGTACTAATATATAATACGCTAGGATTTAAGATAATAGATTGCATACTACCGATAGGTACCCGCTTATCTAACTTTAAATTAGGAATAATATACCGCAAGGTCGACGACACTACTATTAGCTTAAAGGATCTCGGAAAGTAGTATATATACTCTGTCGAGGCATAGGGATATCTACGCTCTAAGCGCAAGCTAATCGGCCTGCCGTACCTATACTATAAGTAGCATCCTAACAGAATATACAAGATTGCCGCTATTGCCTATCGTACTATACTTATAGGTAGCGGTATCTTCCGCTATAAGGCCCTAGATTAGGTTACCTAGACGCATATCGATAACGTAAGTAACTAGGCGATAATTACGACTATAATGCTACTAGATATCGAGGGCGAAACTAAGCTAGTTACCTCTTTACGCTAATAGTAGGCGCGCTAGCGGAAGTACTATAAGGACCTAAACTACGACCTATATAAGAAGTAGCTCTAAATTATTTCCCTGTCCTACCTTACCTTTAAGGCCGCTATAGTAGAGTAGCTAACGGAGATCGATATCGTAGCAATCCTAGACTATACCCTTACGAATATATAGGCCTATAATACGACTAACAAAGACGGTATACTAACGGATATCGCGCTCGACTATTTCCTACGTATAGTATATCTCTAGCTATAATTAGGCTATATACCGAGCGTAGACTACGATTAGGTTACTACCCGCAATAAGAAGGGCCTACTACTAAAAGACATTAAGTACGATTACGCTATAGAGGACGTAGATCCGGTAAAGTTATGCCGCGGACTAGGGTATATAGGTATTATAGAACGATACTAGTCGCTTACCGACGAGTAATACGCCGACCTATACCTCTGCCTACTAGACGAGCTCGCTATAGCTATTAAGTCTAAGACTCTCGTTAGCACCGTAGCTACTAACAAAGAAGCGCTAGCTACGCCGCAACTATCGAAGAAGCGTAAGACTAAGTCGCGGTATAGCGCCGCCGACGCCGGTACTCTCGCCCTAGTCTCTAAAAGTAAGGGCAAGACCTTCCCTCTACTAAAAGGCAAGAACAAGAACAAGCTACCGAAAATCTAAATAGGCTAACCCTTCGTATGCGCCTTATCCCTACTAGCCTCGGTACCCGCCTCGATACCTATACCCGAAACGCTAAAGCAAGTCTAGTATATTAGCGTACGTAAGATATAAGACAAGAGCGGCGGAATAAAGCGTAAGCGAGCTAGTACTAGTACCGGCGAGATATCTAACTAAAAGAGACGACGCTAATATACAAACTTTATAACTAGCTCCGATACTAAGGCTACGCTAAAGTTAGCTATTAAGAAGACGCGCGCTAAACTAGTAGACTTAGACTAAGGAGAGGAGGATATACTCGAGACGACGAGAACGTATAATACAAATACAAGCGGTAAGGAAAACGAGTAGAAGCGGAAGGAGTATATAAGAAGGGATTTAGCTAATATAGTACGCTAGCCTTCGTTCTATTAGACGGAGGTACTATTACGGTAGGGACGGTACGCTAGCTAAGCCTAGTATATACTTTCTATAGAACCGTAGATACTTACCCTAATACTATACTATTGCCTAACTACTAATCGTCCTACAAGTAACAAGCGGTTAAATAGCCTATTTACGTAAGAGCCTAATACTCGACTCGACTAGTTATAATAAGACGAGGCGCTACTTAACGAAGATACTATATATACTAATATTTAGCCTTACTTAGTATATCCTCGCTACTACTACGAGTTAGTATAGCGAAAGCGCTATTTCTACGAGCCTCCGAAGAAAACTAGCCGCTATCGAGGCGAGGTCGCTAGTAGTAATAAGGATAACCCTATTAAGCTAGAAGAGTCTTAGGATAGTAGAGTAAGCATTTAACTATAGCGACAAGAGGTAGAGATAATATAATAGATATATAGACCGACTTCTAAAGTAATTGATTATATAGTTAACGCGAGATATATGCGGAGGCCGACTATATATCTATTTTAACTATCTATAGTCGCAATTTAGTCGCTATTAAAACGGAAATCTACTGCTTCTTAACCCTAATCGTACCCCTATTTAATTTCCCGGTCTATATACTCTATAATATACTATAGTATCGAGTTTTACGTATAGCCTACTAAGAAAAAGCGATTTTACGTATAGCTTAAATCCCTAAGCCCGAGGCAAGGGGTAGAGTAGCTAACGCAACCTCGGATAAGTATAGGTAGATTTTCGTAGAGAGAGGGGGAGATGCCTACTATTTTTAACGCTAATATAAGGTCGTTATACATCTATAGCGGGTAAATATATCGGAGGGCTATCGCCTTTACGCTAAACGCTTAAGCTAAGACTATAATTAGTTTAGACCCTTAGTAGTCGAAAATAGGGAGAAATTAATAGCCTTCCGATACGTTTAGACGCTATACTAGTCTTTTATCCTAATAATAAAGCTATAAAGGTACTCTTCTTATATAAACATTAACCTTTACTATAGGGCTCGTTTTAATGTCTAATTAGCTATTGCCGTCGTAGGCGGTCTAATTGCTACTAGAAGTGTTCTCGGAACGAAAATCACTCTAACAATCGTCTCTGGAAATTCAACTCAATGCTATTACGGTAGCTGTATTTACAGAGTTTGATTATTGCTTACCATTAGCTTCACCCTCAGCCTCTTGGTGTTTGAGCGCTCCGGGGACGCAGTTCTGCGGATGGGCAGCATTCCAGTTTCTTGGAATGACCTCGTTGAGCTCGCTGACAAATGCTGCAACCTGATCGGTCTCTGCAGGCGAGACATCAATGCCTCTTTGAAAGCGAAGGGAAACAGTTTCAAGCTGATCCATTCTGGCGAGCGCGCGGAGAAGACCAATCCTGTTCCCCATCATCTTCCTGTAAAGGTCGAACCAAGTGTCGTTCTCATGTTCCGTGATAGTGAAGGTCAAATTCTTCAGGCCAGAAAGTTGCTTGAGCTGCTTACAAAGCCAGGCAATATTGTTGACCCGACGCTTCGTGATGGACAGCATAGCAATGCCATCAAGACGTGGCTGGCCGAGAGTGTTGAAGATTTCCCGGTCCCGCTCGATAGATGCTTTAGTGGAGCAGGTGAATTCTAGGTGAATCTTCTCGTAGAAAATACCAGCAGCCTCGTATTGGATGATGCGGCACGTGGCCAGTAACGACAGGACGCTTGGCGGTTGTATGAGCATCCCAATCCGTGTACGCTTCTCAAGCTTTATGAGACCATTCTCATCGCCAGGGACTCCCGCGAGCAATACGAGTTCGTAGATGTACGTACGGATCTCGCCTGGTAGGGAGAAGAGAGGACAGGCCTCTTGGTTATGAGCTCGCGGGCCTACCATGACTTCTGCACAGGGCATCGCTGGCACTGCTTCAATTGCAGCGTATCCCATGGTGACTTTCGAGAGTGATGGCAATAAATGACCGGGTAGTTTCAAGAAGTGAAAGCGTAGCTGATGTTCAAGAGGAGAGTGGGGTCTCGGGGTCTCTGTTTCTCCGTTCTTCCGAGCCTGAAGTCGCCTCGTCGAAAATCTGAAAGCCGAGCGAACCCTTCTCCAGCACAACAACTTCAGAAGAATGTTATCCCACTTTCTGGGCTAGCAGATCTCCGAAATTCCGCGAACGCCTTCTCAATGCCTTGAGTAATCTCCAATGAGAATATCGAACTCTTTCTCCAGAAGATGGTATTGTTGTAGCCAGAACAATAGGGAGGGATTTGTCAAGCGATCGGCTTTCAGTGTCACCAAGGCTGGGCTTCACCATCACGACAGCGCCTGTATGCGCAATGGCAGTGGGCAAAGGTATGGACGCCGCTTCATATCTTAGGAAACATGGTTGGAAAGGCGACGGTCACTCGCTGGATCCGTCCTCCCGTGGAATCAAAAAGCCTCTCTTGGTCTCGAAAAAGGTCGATGTCCTTGGTGTCGGATTGAACAAGCATGCGGCTGTCAGCGACCAGTGGTGGATGAGGGCATTTGACCAAGGACTAAAGGACCTGGGTACCGGAAAGACCAATGCCTTGACAAACATTCGAGAGCATGGGATGTTCGCCGGAGGGCTGTATGGGAGATTCGTGAAAGGCGAAGGAGTCGCAGGCACATTCGCGGAGGGGAATTTATCGAAGAGAAAGCGAGAAGATGGTGAAGATGATAGAGTCGAGGCGGTTAAGAAGCAAGAGATGGACTCGGAATATGAAGAGGCGCAGCGATTGAAAAATGGTGTCGACATGCAAGTGGAGGCATTTGTCGCAGAGGCACTACACCGAGGAGTACTTGAAGTCGGCGACAAGAAGCCAACGCGAAGCGATGTTTCTCCCGTGACGACGTATGGCGAAGCAGCGGTCCAACAGGTCTTTAAGCAGGCAGGACTAAGCATCGAGGCAAACATCGCGCAAAGTTCGACAAAAGCACAAAAGTATAAGCGCGAAAAACAGCTCCGTGGGCTCAAGCGAGCTGCAAAGTCATTTATAATATTCCAGCTATCGAACGTCGAACGCAAGCAGATTCAGGCATACGAGACTTCAATCAAGAAGGTACAGAAATCGGAACGTAAATCGAGAGAAGCAGGCAAAGCAGCTGCTGAGGCAGAAAAGGCTGCTGCCAAATTTGCGAAAGCGCTCCGCAAGAAGGAGAAACGCGACCGCAAGCTCGCTGCTCGGGAGCAAGGCAATGAAGATTCCACCTATGTTACAGATGACGCGAAAGAGGATCTCTCTACTTTGGGACTAGCGAAATGCGAAGCAAAAGGAGCGGCAAAGGGCATGGAAGTGCAGCAGTACATTCAAGACCGGGAAAGCAAGAAAGACGCCAAAGCATTGCAGAACGACACTGCTTCGTCGACACCCAGGCCAGCATTTGTCATTGACTTGGATGGCGATGCGGCTTTGAATCGACTGCCACCTGGTGAGCATGTCGTAGACTCAGAAGGCAGCATACGCTTTACCATCGAACCCGGTATGCCTGTGCCTCTTGATCCAGCCATCTGGGACGGCATCAAAGTGAAGACATTGCCTAGACCTGTCCGAGAAGCCCGTCGAGAATGGATGGAAAACAAGCGAGAAGCACGGAAAGCCGAGAAGACCAAAAAGTCCACGGATAAGTCGAAAAACGAAAGGAAACTTGAAAAGATTGAAAGGCTCTGCATCAGAATCCTCATCGAGAGTCGCAAGGCCAAAGGATCCGGTACTGTCACGATTGGTGGCCTTGAAGACGTGCCGTTGGTCAAAGTTAAGACTCAAGCCAAAGAACCATTCTCAAAAGAAGAAATGGGTCTTGCGAGGACGGTGGCGAGACGCGTGCTCAAAGAGCAGAAGCGGCAAGCTGAAAGTGATGGAAAGAAAAAGGGCAAGAATCACAAGCTTTAGTGGGAGTTACTTGTATGGCGTTGCATGATACCCATGGCATACAATTAGACACAGACCGAAAGCTGCAATGGAAGCAGTGACAATGATTTGCTGACGGCCATTTAATCACTTCTTTCGACCACTTGCGCGGCTTGGAATTTGTCATGGCGATGATGCTTCATTGCTATACTTGAATGGTCAAAGGACCTCTGCTAACATTGAACCGGTAAAAGGAAGCAGTTGACGAGCATGTCAGAAGCTGGGCTAAGGCTCATCGGCTTTTGCAGGATAATAGGAATACCGCCAGCTCACCGATTTACTGCAGGACCAGGGAGAGTAGTACTACTATCAAGGCCTTTCATATGGCGTACCGACGAGCCGACATGTAAGTACTGTGCTTACGGCAGCTGCACGACCGGAGAATTCCTCAGCAGTGCAGTTGAACTTGCATCACCCATCACCAAACGCCGACTGCAGACATTCCTCGAATATGCACCAGCCGAAGTCTCCCAGGCCAACGTGCTGGACCGCTACCCAGAGCCTCTTGAAAAGCGCTTTTTCTGTTCTGGGCATTTTGGAAGAATACATGTACAATATCCTCTCATACCGATGACGTTACGCCAGATTTCAGAATGACTTCAAGCTGCCCCACTCCATCAACATTGCCATCGGACCTCACACATACTGATTATAGACCTATCCAGACAAGAGCCTCAAGGACAGCAGTGTTCAACCAACTAGACAAACCAACTCTAGCATAACTCGACGACAAAGAATGGCTCGTAAGACGTGACGGTCACATCTAAACCCACGCCTCCACCATCTAACTAACACCTTCCCCTCCCAGACACAACATTCCCCTCCAACATCCCGAAACCAGTCGACGACGGAGCCTGCAATCATCTCCCCAACACCAACTTTCCCTCCATCTCCTTACCCTCAACCTCCGGCTCAAGCGTGGACATCTCAACCCTACCCGGTCTAAAAATTCTCTTCTGCTACCCACGAACCGCATCCCCCAACGAAGAGGTTCCAGAATCCTGGAACCAAATCCCAGGAGCCAGAGGCTGTACACCGCAAGCTTGCTCCTTTCGAGATTTATCCAAGGAGTTATTGGAAGCGGGAGTGAGTCATGTTTTCGGGTGTTCGACGCAAGATACAGAGTATCAGAGGGAGTTGAAGGAGAGGACGAGGTTGCCTTATCAGTTACTTTCTGATGAACAGGGAGGGCTGAGAAAGGGGTTGGAATTGCCGACGATGGAGTGGGAAGGAAAGACGCTGATTAAGAGGTTGAGTATGGTTGTGGAGGATGGGCTTATCTTGAAGGTGTTTTATCCTGTCTTTCCGCCGGATAGGAGTGCGGGTGAGGTGAGTGAGATCACTTGGAGAAAAGTGTTGGGGAGTTCTGCTGATGATCATCATCATAGGTTTTGGAATGGTTGCAGACTTCATATCGAGGGAGGAAGACTTTGAGTACGGAGGCGGAGAATGAGACGATGAGGAATTTGCAGATGTGAATTGTACATGGCCATGACGGTCATGAGTGGGCCTCGAAGCAGTTCTCCAGCGGAGCTGTCGCGTTTCGGTTATGGCTAAGGAAAGAAGATTTTTAGTTGCGGATGAAAGTGGTCTATTTATTCTCAGGTGTACGACAAACAGCATGACCTATGTTGATGGATAGGCACAAGCGAGGCCCGCAGTGATCACTAACAAAATAAGCCGAGAGACATGTTCGCGTTTCGTCACCTAGCTGGTGGTCAGAGGGTATAAAACAATCCTCGAAGATGGAGAACAGCCTCCAACAACGGCCGTCTAATCCTCTTTCTGTATGCCATTTCCTTTCCATGATGCAATTCTCGCTCAATCGCTTCTGACGCCTTGCCCTGAAACATGAATTACAAATCTTCCAATCGAAATAATCAAGCATTTGCCAGGATGCCGTTCTCCGCGAATGACTTCACCCGGGTCCGCATCTGCTCGAAATCGTTGACATTCTGCAGGTGCTTGTCGCAGCCTACCTGCCACGCCGTTCGCCACTTCTGATCCTGCTTTACTGCCTTGCAGTATTCTCCGAATCCAGGTGCACCATTGATGGTATCGCCGCTAGCGCTCAACCAATCCGTGCCTCGGGACATGCAAGCCTCTGCTTGTGGCTCACGCCTATTGAAGTGCTCCAACATAGATCTATTCCACATGTGATGTCCAAGCAAATAGTTCGCAAATTTTTGTGCGTACTCAGCCCAGCTGGCTTTGGTGAGCTTGGTAGGCCCTGATGGTGCTTTAGGGTACTGCGGTAGCTTCACCTCAGGCGGATCCTCAACCTCAGTGGGCAATGTCGAGGAAGCCTTAGAAGCGTAAGGTAACGATGAGCTCAGATCAGCAAACTCGTTGAGGCCATCCTTGCCTCCCTCTAGTGGTATAGTATGTCTCAACGAATCGAAGTTGGTCTTGAGATCGGTCTCGCCAGACTTACGCTGCGCTCGTCGCGAAGAGCTCGATGTCTGCCGATTGTGACTGTAAGACTGAGCCTGTTCTTGGCGCCACTGTGACGGCGGGACCGAATACAGACGTGGCTCCTTGGCTGAAGACGACAGCGGCGTGGCCTGTTCAGCAGTATCTGTCGGTCTAGGTGGTGTATCGATGTCCATAGCATCACCATCATCGGCCGCCCCACCGACTCCAACAGGATGACCATTCCTGTCGACTTCGACAACATCATCGTTATCGTCGACAACATGTGGCGACTTATCGGTGCCTAAAGTCGGCCCAGGTTGTGAGGCTTTGGAAGAGGGCCGACTGCCTTTCCTGCTCGGAGTTTTCGAAAGAGGAGGATTTGGCGGTGGGCCAGGGACAGCCCAGGCATGTGCATCCTTGAGAGCCTCTGACCAATGGTCCGAATTGAATTTGCCATCAACCGGCGTACCATACACGGACGTTGGTCGCGAGCCTCGGTCATCGGGTTCTTGCACGAATGTCCGCGGTGGAGGAGGCATTGGTGATGAAGGCTTGCTCGCAGGAGTCGAATCTGTGGTATTAGCGCGCTGAGCACGACTAGAGCCACTTCGCAGGCTCGGTGAATGTCGACGACCATTCGGACTGGGAGCGAAGTAATCCCCGGAGCCCTGAAATTTGCCTGCGAAAGGTTCAGGAGAGAAGTTGGTATTGATCTCTTCAACACTTCGACTCTTGCCACGTGTGGGCTGAAAAGTCTCGTGATCGACAGGAATCGTGAAACTGTTTGTCGCGCATGCACTGTCAGCAGGCTTCTTTGATGAGCTTTGATGTGCAATTGACGGGTGTTGTGAGATGATGTTAGCGAAAATGCTATCAACTGTGCGTGTGCCGGTCGAACCAGCTTGCAGCACAACTCTGACTGCTTTGCGGAAAGTGTCGAGGTCAAACTGGTGGAGCTGCTTGACATCACCACAAATCTTGAGAAGCTCGAGCCGACACGCGTGAAAGGCGTCCTGTTCATCTTGAGATGCATGCTGCCAGGTGGTACTTTGATTGCCAGAGTCATCACTCTGCTCGGCCAATGCCGATTTGCTGCTGGTTGAGGAAGCAGACTGACGACGCTTTTTCTGCAGTGAAGGGGAGATGGAACTCGGAACCGCCCAAGGTGCGATAATACTTGGCTTTCTTACTTTGCCCTCTGTTGTTGAACGAGAGGCGAAAGCAGTTCTGAACTCTGGACGGTTGAACAAAGAAGGGGGAGTGTAGTGAGGAGAAGTAGAAGGGGTGTCGTACATGTTTGGTGCAGCTTTCTGCTGCATGCTTGGTTTCTCTGGGTCAGTGTAATTTCCATCTCCTGGGAATGGCGATCGAGTGCCGTTGGGAAACCTCGCACTAGGAGGTGTTGGTTTCTTCTTTGGCCGACCCTTAGGGTTTTGAGATTTAGCAGGTGGCTCGTCACTGAGCTCCTCCGGCGACTCGGTGGGATCTGGACCGGGACTATCCTCTGACGATGCTGAGCCCGAGCCTGAGCCTGAGCCTGAGCTGGAGCTGGCGCCTGCCATGAATTTAGGTCGGCCTTTGTTGCCGTTCTCGCCGGCAGCCTCTGCTTGTCTCTGCCTAGCAGCCGGATCCACGCTCCTAGCGCGAGAGTGGCCACTGGTGGCAGGTTCTGGTGATAGCTTCGTATTGTCTCGTACGCTGGCAGATCGCCGCAAGCCATCGCTGCTGAATGCAGTCTTTTCACCACTGAATGAGGAGTACGGTGTGCTAATCCGGTTCGCTTCTGAGTATGGAGCATCATCATTAGGTTTCCTGCCCCTGAATGGTCGGAGAGGATCTGCGAATGGCCGCTGTGCGTTTGGTGATAGTGGGGATGATGGAGCACTAGGCGGCGGCCCTGGAGGCGGCGGTGGGAATCCGTCCTCGGTCAAATCTGCTGACTTGTGCCGATGCACATAATGACCTGTCGCAGGACGTTCATCTGAACCAGGAGCATTGGGGTCGAAACCAGTAGGTCTCTTGGGCGTGGTTGGCGCCCTCCCTTTCCTGGCCATACCCGGCTGAGCAGTATTTGACTTTTGAAAGGCTGCCCAAGCCGACTGTCGATTTGCTGCCTCTGCATCATCTCCAGCTGGAGTCGACGCCTTGCCATATCTCATACCAGCACGTATTTGCTCTTCCGTAGGCATCTTAGTGTCCTGCCTATTCATGCGTGGGCGATTGGGCACATTCGGCGGCGGCGGCGGCGGGCGTGGCTGTGGTTGCGGTTCGCGAGGCGGCGGCTGTGGAGCATATCGGGGACGCTCTGGTTGCGGGTTGTTCATATTCTGCCAAGCACGGAATTGTTGAGTTCTGTCTGCAGCAGGATCCTTCCTCGGCGCGGCGCCTTGAGGTCGAGGAAAGTTGGTGAAACGATCAGCACCAGAGGGCGTTGGGCCTGCACCTGTTGAGGCCGTCGGGCGATGTCCAGCCCATGTGCCCGGCTGGGTGCGTCGTGGCGGAGGTGGAAAGTCGGATCGAGCTGAGTAGGGATTTCCAGGACTCGGCACATTGGGCTTGAATGTCGTCGGCGCAGGATACAGGCCTGCCCTGCGCCGATCCGCATCATACTTCGCTTTCGTTGTCGGATCGCTCAGCACTTCGTTGGCAGCCTGGATGGCCTGAAAGCGCGGCACGCACTCGTCTTCCTTCCCAGCATTGCGGTCGGGGTGATATTGGAGGGCGAGCTTGCGGTAGGCTTTGCGCACATCGTCGACAGTCGCCGTCGTGGGCAGATCGAGGTCGGCATAGTAATTGTGCTTGACGTCTGGCTTGACCATGTTGCCGTTGCTGCTGCCGGTGCCGGTGGCGTAGCTGGCGGCGGCGACAAATCAAGTCGACTCAACTGCTGCGCGGTGGTGGAGTTCGCATGAGTGTTGAGGATGAGGCGCGAGTGTCACGACAGGTAGAAGTAGAACTAGGCATGTGAACGTGGTCGGCGCAGATGCCTGACTAGATCGACGCTCGCCAATCTGATGTGATGCTGTCTCGAACTCGAGGGAGACTGTTTCTAGGGAGATCCAAGAGGATCCACGTTATCGCGGGTGGGTGGTGCGCAAGAGGCGTCGTCGGCGTTGGTTGTCGGCGGTGGACCGCCTGTATTTCCACTCTCTTCGTGTTTGTCCGCCTGCATTCGCCGCGCGCAGTATCGATCAGGTATTCTCGATGCGTTGAGTGGACACGGCGTGTGGCAGTCGTACACAGCGAAGGGTTCGCACTGTTCGGAGGATAGATGTCGCACAGCTGAACGAACTTGTCTGCATGCAAACACAGCTGATCTTCGTGAAGCGAAGCGTGACGGCAGTGCCAGCAGCAGTGGTGGGCAGCTGCCACGCAGGAGGGCAGGGTTCTAGCGGGACGGGAGGGAGCGGCAGCGGGAGCGGGAGCGGGAGCAGGAGCGGGAGCGGGATGCCGGCTTCAAGCGAGGTCAGAGCGAGATCTTCGAGGCGCTCATTCGACATTCCACCTTCTCTTCGTCAACATCGACCTGTATCAACTCTCAAACGACCATCTTTTGCTATGCAGGAGCTCTTTGCATCCACATTACAGCACTCGCAGCCCGACCTCGCCGCAGAGTCGGGCTGCGTAGCACAGTTGTAGCGAATGGCTTTGGACCCTGGGAGAGACAGAGTTGCACATCTTGCTGCGCATGCCGTGGATAGCCTGGATGCGAATCATCTCAGCCTGGATGCCATGTCAACGTCCGACATCGAGGAAGTTTGCGCATGCAATTGGGCTCGTGCGGCATTGGCATGACGTTTCATCCGCCTCCACTAGACGCCTTCTCGATCGCGTCTTTCGCCTCAACGGGCATTCCACGCTGTCGTACCGCTCTTTGAGCAAATATCGTGCCTGGCCCATACACCAAGTTGAGAGTAGCTACGGCATCCAAATGACAACGCATCTGACCATCATCCTCCGGTATTGCTTCCCCGACCTGTCGTTCAGCGGCCTGACGGTCCGTCACGATTACTGCATACCAGCTGAGACACCACGCCACTGTTTCCCGGTTCTCGTCTTCCTGATAGGCCTCAAAGACCACATGCGGAATTGTGACAAGGGTATCTGGTTTAATTCCACAGCACACCCCACACGAAGTTTTCCCCATCTTGGCGTGCTGATGTCTACCCAGAGTCTGCATTGATGACGATCACGCGGTACGCGAGGAGGCCATGAGGCGAGAAGCAGTGCGCAATGGCAATCCCTCTTGCCTCTTTTCCCTTTTCGCGGCTGTCGAGGGGTACACTCGAATGTGAACACAGTGGTGCCGCGTTTGCACACAGCTTGGGCCTGCTTGGTTGACTGTCCAAAAGACCTTTGTAGAAACATGAGATGGTTTGGGTCTGAATGTCTTGCTGTATTGTGTGCTGACACAGATCGCATGTCTTCAAGTTCATCCTGATGTGAGACATCTCACTCAGATGTGGAAGATCTCCAAGCGATGATCTCAGCTGTGGGCATAAGTACAATGCCATTCGCAGTGGGGCGGCGCAGACCAAACCAGATTGCGAGCGATGGCAGGCCATCGAACAACAATCACGAGTCTGCCAGCCGAGCTCATCGCCGCTATTATCCGCAACATTCTTCCACGACAAGGAAATCTATACGATTATGATATCAACGACCTCAGCAGCCTCGCCTCATTCCGTGCAGCCTACCCGCAATTTTCTGGAGCCGTCGATTGCGAATGGAGATTATTCCACGGCAGTGGCCAGAATCGTGTTCGGCTTTGCGCTACCATCATCAACATGAATTTCCAACCTTTGGTCAGATTTCTAGATCAAATAGGCCCAGTGAATACGGCCTCTGTTTATCGCCTTCTGCTGGCATTTGAAAACTTTCCGCCGCTTGGCGAGGCTAGTTTGCCCGAGAGCTTCTGGTTACTGATACGACACAAGTTCTACTATCCCATATCGGAACCTCGGGATCATTTTCGAGGAGACTGGGACAGCCGGTGGCGCGTTGGCTATTGGGCGGAGAAGTTCCAGGAAGCAGTTCAGTTAGCGCAGAGAGCTTCACAAGCAGGCATAAGCGAAGCCGAGTTCAGAGGCAGATACCGTAAGTGGAGGGCCCGCGCAGTCTTAGAGCTTCAGCGGACTGAGCAAAACCTGTGAGGGAGAGCGAGGCAGTCGTTGCAGTGTGCGACGCAGACCAGGCAGGTACATCTCTATTCTATTACATCTAACGTGCTCTTTGACTTTCTGCTTCAACAAAGCTATGCTATGCGATACTCTCCTTCAGCCCTAACGAACACAAAAGATCAACATATCCGGTCTTTGCGGAGATGGCGTCTTGGCACATTACGAAAGCAAGGAAACAAATATCAGTTGTACTTTCTCTCTACTTTTGCATATTCTACCACATCACAGAGGGACTCATTATGACTACGTCTATCCTCGTCCTCGGTCTCGGCGAGCTCGGCGAGGAAGTCGTGAAGGCGATTGCGCTCCATCGCAGACGCGACAGCACCCAAGTCTCGGTCCTCCTTCGATCAAGAAAGCCGGATCAAATCAGCAGACTAGAGCAGTGGAATGTATCGCTCGTTAAGGGAGATGTCGACCAATCCTCACAGGACGAATTGGCCGCTATTTTCAAAGACTTTGGTACCGTGATCTGCTGCATCGGAATGTATTCGCCTCCATCGATGCAGATCAAGATAGCAAAGGCAGTGCTTGATGCAGAGGTGAAGAGATACTTCCCGTGGTAATGATTATTCAGCTCTCTGCATGTGATTCACATTTACTCATTACTGGCCAGGCAATTCGGCATTGACTACGACATCATCGGTCGCGGCAAAGCACAAGATCTCTTCGACAGCCAAGTTGACGTTCGCGACATCCTTCGCAGCCAATATTCGACAAAGTGGGTCATCGTGAGCACTGGACTCTTCATCCCATTCTTCTTCGAGCCTGCCTTTGGAATTGTCAATGCTGAGAGGACGGTCGTAACTGCGATTGGAGGTTGGGAGAATAAATTAACCGCCACCAATCCTGAAGACATCGGCAAATGCGTTGCTGAGCTGGCACTCGTCGATACAGATGCTCAAGGTGTGGTTTACGTTTCCGGGGACACAATTTCAATCGCGAAGTTAGCGGATGTGGTTGAGGATGTTATGGGAAAGAAGGTTGAGAGGGTCTTGAAAACTGTACCTGACTTGAAGAAGGAGCTTTCTGATAGTCCTGATGATGCTATGACCAAATATCGGGTTGTGTTCGGCGAAGGCACTGGAACATCTTGGTCGAGGGAGGACTCGTATAACGCGAAGAAAGGTATGGAGACGCAGTCAGTCGCAGACTGGGCGAAGAAGAACCTCCAGCTCGTGCAATAACTGCATTAGTTAAACGACAAGTACGTTACCACAGCATGAGATAGCATCACAACAGAGTAGGACAGGCAAGAGATCAATGCTTGACCTCATCGCCGGCCAATGCTATTCTCAAATAGGAAGGTGTAAACCTAGGATTCTCTTCGGCCAACATCGGCCAAAAGATGGACCGAGCAGAGAGCTTCAATGACATCTGAAGGGCGTGTTCTTGTATATCAGAGTCCACACACCAACAAATCTCAACACTTCGCAGATCTTAGGAGCCATGTCAAACTTCGATGTCGACAAAGTCCGCTCCCACTTTCCAGCCCTGGGTGGTAAACAAGTCTACTTCGACAATGCAGGAGGAAGTCAAGTCCCGAAGGAAGTCATAGATTCGTGAGCCTACCACTTATCCATAGACTTTTCTCAGAAGAGGTATCGTACTGATCCATCTCTCACAGAATCGTCTCATATCTCTCCTCCACCAATGTCCAACTCGGAGCCAGCTACCCAATCTCTCAAACATCTACCAATCTGTTCTACGAAGGATCCGCAGCCGCAGCAAAATACATCAACACTGCCCCAGAGAACGTCGTCCTCGGTCCATCAACAACCCAACACTTCCGAAACCTCTCAATCTCCTTATACGACTACATTGACTCGGACTCAGAAATCATCGTCTCTCTCCTCGACCACGAAGCCAACATCGCCTCCTGGGTCCAGCTCGCTAAAGACAAAAACTGCAAACTAATCTGGTGGGGCTCCGATTCGAAAACAAACCCTCAACTTGACCCTACCGTCCTCAAAGGCCTTCTCACCCCAAAAACAAAACTCGTAACCTGCACCCACACCTCCAACATCCTCGGCACCATCTCTCCCATAAAAGAAATCGCCGAAACCGTCCACACCATCCCGGGAGCATTACTCTGCGTCGACGCCGTAGCCTACGCCCCACACCGCGCCATCGACGTGCAAGACTTGGGTATAGATTTCTATTCCTTCTCCTGGTACAAACTCTACGGACCCCACATCGCATCACTATACGCCTCACCATCCGCACAGAAACACCTCCGAACTCTAGGCCACTTCTTCAAAGACACAACCTCTCTCGAAAACTTGCTAGGCCTCGCAGCAGCAAATTACGAACTCACAGCCTCAATCCCTTCCGTCTGCGCCTACCTATCTTCCGTCCCGTGGTCTCAAACTTCGGAATACGAAGAAGAACTCCAATCGATTCTGATAAGCCATTTGCTCAAGTATCCAGATACATATCAGATTTACGGCGAACCGACAGCTGATCGGAAGAAGCGTGTTCCGGTGATTTCTTTTACAGTGAAGGGCCACAAGAGTCAGGATGTTGTGGAGAAAATCGAGGCGAAGAGTGATTATGGTTGTAGGTGGGGAAGTTTCTACAGTAATCGTTTAGCGGAGAATGTTTGTGGGTTGGACCCGGTTGATGGGGTTGTGAGGGTTAGTCTTTTGCATTATAATACACGAGAGGAGGTTGAGGGGTTTGTGAAGGTGCTGGACGGGGTTGTCAGAGGGTGATGACGAGGCTGGAAATTGAGGAGAAGAAGAACGTGGACCGTAATAAGTGATGCAAATGTAGATGCGTATATGGACAGGATTTGAATGAAGCAGTGCGAGTGGTAAGGTGTAAATGTAAGCTCAGACTCTGCGATACCGCTGACAATGTGAGTCCACAGTGAAGACGAAGTGATACTGTAGCAATGGAGGTGTAGCACAGGAATTTGAAAGCCGAAGCTTACACTCAATGCTTTCTCATTACTCACCGTGTTTGTGAAGTGAAGGCTACGTGCTGCTGGTGGCTTAGCAGAATGCGTGACTCGGAAGCTGTATACGTGAGATGCTGGATAATCCCTCCACGTCACTCTGTAACAGAACTTATCATATAGTGAAGGCTACGTGCTGCTGGTGCCTCAGCAGAAGGCGAGACTCAGAAGCTCTGTAAGTGAGATGCTAGCCTCTCACCTCACGGCCCTCTGTGACAGAAGTTATTATATAGTGTAGACTTTGTGATCCTAAAGACTCGGTTAGCTATTCGATCTCGAAGCGCACTTTTCAACACGTGAAGTTTGCACGCCCTCTCTTCTATCAACCCTTTACGATACTCTGAGACGGAACTTATCATATAGTGTAGACTTTGTGATCCTAAAGACTCGGCTAGCTCTTCGATCTCGAAGCGCACTTTTCAGCACGTAAAGTCTGTGCGTGAGATGCTGGCCATTCCCTTGATGACACTCTGTTACAGAACTTATCATATAGTGTAGACTATGTGATACTAAAGACTTGGCTAGCTACTCGATCTCGAAGCGCATTTTTCAGCACGTAAAGTCTGTACGCCCTCACTTTCATCAACCCTTTGCACCATACCCCCGTAATGTCTTGTCTTTCTTGTAGGCATCCAGCTCCTGCTGCGTCGGTCTCTTCGCCGGCCCAGAGCTACGTATGGGATCTTGTCCTGGCTTCCTCTGCAGCGTGAACCTATGACGCTGTCGCTTTGAATCTGCAGCGTCGATATGCTCTACCCCAGTAATCTCATATAGGCCATCATAGCGGAAGCCTTCTTCTGGTGCATACACCGGGTCCGCATTCGAGCTACGAATGAGGCGGATGGGAGTCTTCAAGCGATAGCTTTCAATCAATCGTTGTGTGCCGTCTGATGGCTTCTTTTCAGGCCCATCGTTGTCGGTGCCGCAGTACTGGACATGATCGCCCTCATCCACGTCTGGGTATTTGTTGCCAGCTTTGTCGACTCCACCAGACATGATGACTGAGTATGCGCCTTGGCCCGTTTCACCATAGATACCACCTTGAGATGAGCCGTGGGCACCGTCACGCAGCGCAGTAAGCTGCGTGGGCCACCATTGGCCATTCAGAAGACGTCCATTGCCATAGTAATTCGACGGCACCTTTGGAAATTTTGGATCCAAGCGATCGGAACTGCCTTTATCCTTGGCGGTCTTTGGTTTCCCAACTTTGATGCCTCGCAGCAGATCGATCTCGAATGTTCGAGCGCACCACTTGTTGTATAGCTCTTCTGCATCGGCTTTCACGTCGTAGGGCCACGGGACTTTATCATCATATCGATGATCGAAGATTTGGGGAAGACCGTCGTTGTTGTGCAGCATACGCAGATTGCGAAGCAACTGGGGTGTAACTTCGATAAAGAAGACCTTGTGGATCATCTCCCTTAGCTCGTTCAACTCTCGTTCAGTCCCTGCGTCTCGCGATAGCTTCTTGATCTTTCCAATCTTCTCTTTCAGTCTCTCAAGTAAAACCTGAACATTGCCATGGCCCGCATCACGTTTCGTGATCGCTTTGAGCCTGCCGTACCATTTTGGAGGCTGCCTGTCGCCGCCCCAACTTGGTTCGCCAACGTCGAGAAGGTGTCCGCTTTCCTCTTCATCATCCTGAACTGGAGATTGTGGGGAAGCGCTGCTTGATACTGCTTGATGATTCTTTTTGGGTATCTTCGCCATTTTTGATATGTCGAATCCACCAGATGGTATAGATCTCTTGTGACTAGCAGCGGGCTTGGGAGGTAGAGTTGATACATCGAGCGCAGTAGATGTGCTAGATCTCCTATGCGGATCCAGAGGCTTGGGTGGCAGATTGGGCGAATCTTGGACTTCGCATATGCTAGATCTCTTCTGTGCGACCGGAGGTCTCGTTGGCCAGATAGCTAAATCTTGACCAGTAGATGCTTTTGCAGAAGCATTCGTGTTGTCGATGGACATCGATGTCGATGATTGAGTTGCGGATGGTGGCACTTTGCGGGCGACCTGGGTTTCTGGCTCGCTGACAAGCTCCTTTGAATCCCGCCGACGAACAGTATCATTGCTTGACGAAGAAGGCGGTCCTCCCTGCTTCGAGCTGCTCTTCGCCTCAGGCTGTTTCCGGGCATTCCATCCATGCAACGCAGAAGAGGGCGATGATGGCCTTGACCTATCTGAAACATCGCGTGAATACTGTGTGCTTGCGCTGCTAGCTGCACCTCGGAAAGCAAGCGGCGTGCCACTCCTTGGTATGATCTCTCGTATCTCGCCTTCTTCGCTACCTTGGCTTCCCAAAGGCTGTTCTACCGCATTCTGCAAGCTCTTTTGCTTCTGCATAGAGTTGAATCTTTGCTTCAACTTTGCTTGCTCTTCGGTCCTCTTCTTTACTGCCGCCGCTTTCTCCGCAGCGAGTCTCTCCTTCTCAACTACTTCCAGATTTTGGGCAGCATCCTTGCCCGTACTGACTGCGTCTTTTTGCAAGACCGTATTAGCTAGTGTTGCAGCTTCGGCTGCTTCTTCTACGAGGCGATCTGCATCAAATTTCTGCTTGACTGTTGTTCCCGTTGGCGTCTTCTTCGCCCTGCCCCTCGTCTTTTGTTGAGAATTAGCTTTTGATGCCTTGTCGATTGCCTCTAGACGCGCCTTCTCTGCTAGTTGTATAGCAAAATAGGCTTCTTCTCTTTGATTTCTCTCGGTTTCAACCTGAGCTCGCTGTCGCTCCTCGGCCTGAGCTATCTCTGGTTGCTGATTTTCTTCGGATTGCTTCAACTGCTCCGTGTCTCTCTTGAGCTCTGCCTTGGTCTCTTCGGAGAGCCCGAGAGTTGAGTTCTCGTTGCCCATGGCTGGTGTCTTTTGGAGGTGTCGCTAGTGATTCGGCGCTGACCCTCAATCGCTGGGTCTCTCTGTTGACTGGGGTTGAGGACTTCCAGATCCCAGTCGATGAGAGCAGCAGACGGTCATGAAGACGTTCCAAGCAGCGCAGCAGACGTACGCAGCTCGGAAGGCGCTTGCAATTGACTGTCGCCAAATTCAGATCGAGAATGGGCAGGAGTATCTCAGTACTTTCCAAGGATTCTAGGCAGTAAGTCAGTATTCTTAGCAGAATGTATAGTGAGAGCTCTGTCTACACGTCCAGGGTACAGTCCAATCTGACTGTCTAGGATCATCCATCTGCCTCACAACAGGTGAATTTCCCAAGCAGGATAGACGCAAAATACTGCAGACGTGTAGCAAGAGCTTGCTCCATACCTTGTGCCTGCGTACAAATGACTTATAGTCGTTGTTGAGTCGATGTGGCTGGTGTTGGAAAGGAGATGGTAAGCTGCCCGGGGAACACCGATGGCTGATTTCGATAATGCTGAACGACGGTAGATGGTAGCAGTGTCGAACAATGCTGGTCGTTCCTAGAAGTATGCCATGCTACCTCGCTGCCAGTGCATTTGATGTCGTGTGTAGCGATGAGTGCATGCTCCTGCGTCGACGCGTTGAGGTGCAGGTGCAGAGTCAACGCGTCGCAGGCGGCACCTTCCTCCTATCTATATCTTTATATCTATAAGGCAAGAACTGCAGGATGTCACCTGCATTTCTTGAACACTTCACTTCGCCGTCAAATTGCTTCAACGAAGTGAGGCGGGAAAACGAATGAGGAAGTCACATCGCCAAGAACAGCATTTAAATACTACCGCCAAGAGTCTAGCTTCGAGACGCCCCTCATCTAGTCCTTTTCCGGTCGTCATTGACTCGTCAATTTGGCGGCGAGATTACGCCTTGCTTTCTCAAGTTTCTCACCCGTGGCTCTGAGTAACTGAGGAAGGTATTGCTGAGATGGCTTATCAGCGATAGCGACTTCGATTGTGTGAGTCTGGACTGTGTTACGCAGCAGCACTGCCATCATCACCGCACGCGAGAAGTGCCAGCTCGAGATTCCCGAGATCTGATCGTGTCTGCGACGAATCGTGCCACGGCTTCTTGACCGTCTGTGCGGACAGTCGCCTCGAAGTGCAACGCGCCGATGATATCTTTCCTCTTCATCGGCAGGCCCAGCTCTTTGCAGATCGACTCAAGCTTGTCGACTTCATCTCGGGGCACGACTTCATCGCGCGTTGCAGGTAAGAGCAAGATCTCGGGTCGAAGGTCAGCTTCTGCAATGCGCTGCAAAGCCACCTCACTGTCCCAGTGATTCCAGAGAAATGGCCAGAGGTACTTATACGGTAGCCACTTTTGCGGGTACAAAGCCAGCAGCATGCTCTTGATGCTTGTGAAGGGTGTCTCCAGAAGCAGAGCAGTGAGAGGAGGCTTGTCCCTTGCTCGGTCAGTGACATATGTCGCAGCTGCCGTTGACGCCACACCAGAGCCAATGCTCTGTCCCCAAAGCATTATCTGCAGGTCAACGCCAGCACCTTCATATGTCTTCTGAATCCACTGCAACATAGCTTGGGCATCTTTCTCAATTCCTGCCTGCGAGGCTCGTCCAGAAGACGTCCAGTATCCACGATACGAAAGTGCTACGATCACAAATTCAACGTCTGAGTCTGGTGATGCGCGTTCGATGGCTTTGAGTGTTCCAGACATCAGAGGCAGTCGAGGAGGTATTGAAGAACCATTGCCGTGAAAGTATGCAATGGCAATTCTACGTTTTTTGCCTTGAACTGCGCTGTCTGTGCAAGTGCGCTCTGGCAGTCGACCAACAGCCAGTGCGATCTTGGTTCCGTCTAAGGACTTGACGTGTAGACTTTCCCATTCCACAGGCTTGCAGATGGCAGTATAGTCTTCCATCTTCTCGGATCGCGCAAATGGTGGCATGTAAGGCATATAGATGATCTTGTCCTGGAAAAGGACAGTCATGATACATTTGTACGTCCAAAGGCCAACAAGCAAGCTTAAGAACACTGCAGGAGGAACCAGAACCGCCGGAAGGCTTTCGCTGAAGAACGACCTCCGAGAGATAGGGGCATATCGTTGACATCGTGGCCTAGCATCTTGGGTACGCTTTCTGCCCACGCCCAGACAGCTCGTAATGGTGGCAGGTTGCGTAGCGTGAATGCGGCATGATGAGATGGTCCTGGCTGGCCTCAGGTAAGCATTCGTGATGCTGCCTCGACTGCGAGTCAAAGCATGATAAAGTCGCATACCACTTTCACTTTCATCTCGTCGTGACAAAGTTGATCACAGGCCAGGCCGATTGAGAAGAGAGAGTGGGGTCTAAAGTTTCACAGAGCGCTGAAGCATTGACTCAAGGCTCGATTTTTTATTCTCTTCCTTCCCGCAACATATTCACGCAGCATGGCAGCTTTGGAGAGATCGCCGCCTTATTTGGCTGCCATCGACCTGTCCGGATACCAGGGACTTGCACAGATCCAACAAGCCAAAGAGCTCGCATACGCCGGCGGAATCGCATCGACCGTGACCCCAGCCAATATCGATATCGCATTGGCACTGCTGAAAGATACCGTGTCCCGATTCCCCGTCTACCTCGAAGTCTCTGCCCTCGAATCGCAACAAGATCTGATCGACTTGCTTGACGCCGGCGCCGCCAAGCTCTTCGTATCAAGCCCCCAAGCCGCAGTCCTCTCAGAAGTCAAAGGTCTCGACCTGAGTCGCATAGTGTACACACCTACAGCCTCCGTTGGCGATAGTGAACGTGCTGTACAGGGCAAGCCTTTTGGCCTCTTCATACAGAATGTGAGCAGCGTCAGCACTGTTGGCGCATTGCTGCAAGAGCTTGGCAAGAATCATCCGCCGGTCTATGTCTCGAAGGCACACATCACAGAGGAGGAAGCTGTTGGGCTCTGCACGCAAAACGCGGTTCCAATTATACCAGCTCAGCAGCTGACTGTAGCTACTGAGCCTTCACCAGACCATATCAGAATCGCAACTCTGATCTTGGCTCTCACCAAAAGCGACCGACCAGATGGACTCTTCACCACATTGGTTACTGATGAGCGCGGAATTGCTCTTGGCTTGGTGTACAGCAGTGCCGAAAGTGTTGCGGAGAGTTTGAAGTGCGGACGTGGCGTGTACCACAGCAGAAAGAGAGGGTTATGGCGGAAGGGTGACACCAGCGGTGACTGGCAAGAATTGGTGCGCATTGAGGCCGACTGTGACCAGGACTGTCTATCTTTTGTGGTCAGGCAGCAGGGTCACGGCTTCTGTCACTTACAAACAGCGACCTGCTTTGGACAGTATAGAGGACTCTCCAAGCTGCAGAAAACGCTTCAGAGCCGGAAACGCTCTGCACCAGAAGGGTCATACACTGCTCGCTTATTCACCGACTCTAAATTGCTCAACGCCAAGATCATGGAAGAGGCTGCTGAGCTTACAGAAGCGCAATCGAAAGAGGAAATTGCTTTCGAAGCAGCTGATGTGCTCTACTTCACGCTGACCAAGGCCATTGCTGCCGGTGTTTCTCTGGAAGACATCGAGCGGAATCTGGACGCCAAGAGCGTGAAGGTGAAGAGACGGAAAGGTGACGCGAAGGGACCATATGCAGAGAAGTTCGGCGTCGATGGATCGGCACCCTCGAATGGCGCTCCGAGCAAAAAGGAGATCAGGGAGGCCGAGTCGAAGCCGAAGAGCGAAGACGATCCTGCAGGTGTAGATAAGGACGGGAGAATACGCATGAATCGCCTTGTCACGGCCAACGAGACGCCAGAAACGATTCGCTACGCCTTGCAGCGACCTTCTCAGCGATCGACCGAGAAGATCATGGGCATTGTCAACCCGATCATCAAGGACATTCGGGAGCGCGGCGATACAGCTTTGCTTGAATACACCCATAACTTCGAGAAAGCGACATCATTGACATCAGCCGTGCTTAAAGCGCCTTTTCCGCCAAGCTTAATGCAACTGTCTCCCGAGACGATCGAAGCCATCGACATCTCATACGAAAATATCCGCAAGTTCCACGCAGCACAGGCCACAGAGACTTTGGAAGTCGAGACGATGCCTGGTGTAGTGTGTTCACGCTTCGCACGACCTATCGAATCTGTTGGGCTTTATGTACCTGGCGGCACTGCAGTACTTCCATCAACCGCACTCATGCTTGGCGTTCCGGCAATGGTAGCTGGCTGCAAGCGCATCGTCCTCGCCTCACCTCCGCGTGCAGATGGTTCTTTGACACCCGAAATTGTGTATGTTGCTCACAAGGTCGGTGCCGAGAGCATCGTACTCGCTGGTGGTGCTCAAGCTGTAGCTGCGATGGCTTACGGCACCGAGAATGTCAGTAAGGTTGATAAGATTCTCGGTCCCGGCAATCAATTCGTCACAGCAGCCAAGATGATCGTGTCGAATGATACGAGCGCCAATGTGAGCATCGATATGCCTGCCGGGCCATCGGAAGTGTTGGTCATAGCAGACAAGACTGCTAACCCGGCTTTCGTGGCTTCCGACCTGCTCTCTCAAGCCGAACATGGTGTAGATTCACAAGTAGTCTGCATCGCGGTTGGCCTGAATGACGCGGAAGTGCAAGCTATCGAGGATGAATTGCATAAGCAGGCTATGGCATTACCTCGTGTGGACATGGTCAGAGGCGCGATCTCTCACTCGACTACCCTCATCGTCAAGGACATCGAGGAGGCCATGGAATTGAGCAATCTTTACGCACCCGAGCACTTGATCCTGCAGGTTCAAGATCCAATCGCTGTTCGCGAGATGGTGCAAAACGCTGGCTCTGTCTTCTGCGGTCAGTGGACACCTGAAAGTGTTGGCGACTACTCGGCTGGTGTCAACCACAGTCTACCGACTTATGGCTATGCCAAGCAATATTCTGGAGTCAACCTTGGCAGCTATGTGAAGCACATCACAAGCTCGAATCTCACAGCAGAAGGTTTGAAGAACGTTGGTCAAGCAGTGATGAGACTGGCGGCTGTGGAAGAGCTACATGCCCACGAGAGAGCGGTCAAGATCAGACTTGATTATATGGCAAAAGCCCAAATATGATTGCTATGCAGTGTTATGTCGCTGACGAAAGTGTATAGATGAGCCAGATAGAATCTCAAGGATCGCATGATACCAGGCCCACCTGCTTCGCCCTCTCAGATCGCGTCGGCCTTCCCGAAAATCCCAAAATCATGAACCAAATCATTCGCAGCAAGTTCGCATCGGGAGGACCTTCGTAAAGTCGAGCGCTGTCTTGCTCCACGGCATTTCCCAAATTCTAGCGATGGCATCGTTTGCAAACCCGTCCATAATTTGAAGCACCCTCGACCTGCTGCCAGCCAGCATCCATCTCGCGTTCAACCTGTCCGCCGCTCCCAACGACGACCTTCGAAGCACATCCACCCGCTTCCACTCAAACCTGCCCTCCTCCCTCACCCTCACCCTCCCCATCATCCACCAACCACCTCTCATCCACGATCCCAGCAACATGTCTCCACCCCTCCAAATCCTCCCTCACCCTCTCCCACCCCTTCCGTCCCGGTGTGCCCGCCATCCTCGTCGCAGCAGTAACAACCACAGACAAACCCTTGGCATTCTCCTTACACTGAAACCAAGTCGTCTCACCCATATACACAGCCTCACACCAATGCATCAAATTCCCCCAATTGGGAGAACCTTTCATGCGAAAAGACATTTTCGGTCCCTCTTTCAGACCGGAGGTGGACATGAAGGTGTTTTGAAAGCGCTTCGCGAGCTCGACCTCGCAGTTCAGGATCGTGATCGAAAAGGTGTTGGATGAGAGCCAAAGTTTGAGGGACTCGGTGCGGATTTGGTGGCAGACGGAGATGAGGGCTGGAGGGAGGTAGGTTGGGGTGATGGTTGGTTTGGACTCTGGTGGGGAGATCAGGATGAGTTCGTAGATTTGGTTGCGGAGTTCGGGTGGGAGGGAAAGGAGTGGGGACTATCAGAATTATGGGTTAGTTGACTGAGAGAGGGTTGAGCACTTGGTGGACTTACGTCTTGTGCGATGCGACATGGCTGGGTGGTGCTGCTCATCGTGATGGCGTGGGTTTCTGGAGCAGTGCGCGCTGGCTCATCGATCTTGCTCATCGTGATGGCTGTGGCTGCTGAAGCGATTTTCTGGTCGGCGGAAGGCGAATGAACGGAGGTTTCATCGTCGAGGTTCATGATAGATGGTTTGCGGTGTCTACGCTTGTTGAGATAGAGCGATGAGTGGATGAGTTAGTTTCGAAGAAAGTCGGACATGTTACCGATGAAGATGACAATAGGTTGAGTTTTCTATTGTTGGAATAGGCACCAATGGCTAATTTGCATGTGATAGTAGACTTGCAGTCGCCATCACTTCGGCTCATGCGTGTGCTCACTCTGGAGGCTTTTGAGCTCACTTCGAGTGAGCGATGGTTCCCTCATTCGGCGTTCGCGAAAGCACAGTGCACGGTATAATGGCATATATTAGGATATGGCTATCCTGCTAAGTGTGGTGGGTCTGATGATAGTCCAGGCATCTTGACAATGGAGGTTTGCACTGCGCTAAGCAATAGCATAAACTGAAGTGAGCATCTGACTTCTCAGTATCACACTTTCTACGCAACTGAAGTTTGGGCAAGGCTCACACCATGGCACACATGCGAGCTGCAAAGACGATGCCAAGAAAACAGAGCCTTGTTCCCACTGATGCATGTGAAAGCTTGGGCCCCCTTGAGGAGCCTCGCCAAGTGGCAGGACTTGCATGATCACGAAGCAAAGTCTTGTGCTGAGATTGAAGGGTGCAGAAAGCCATGGAGGGATCAACTACGGGGTGTAGCTGGATATCTGGATTCCGCGTGGTTTCGGGATCGCGCATGTGAAAGAGAGAGAGAGAGAGGCTGTCGTGATTCCGGGCGTGGTTGGAGCTGTGGTTTTCTGGCGTCAGTAAAGTGGGCAGCGGCTCGATAGGCCTCTCTCCAGCAGCAATTCCATCCTCATCGTCATTCCACCTCGAACGAAATCTGCACGTTCGTCGCCGTAATTTTAAGATTCGTCAAAGTGGCTTTGTTTTGCCTTCACTCCAGATCCAAGCGTCTGAAGGCTTTCCATTAATGACTATCTAAGCTTCCCTTTCCTACTCCCCCTCCCTCCTCACGCGTCCCAAATCTCATAAAATGCGTATCCTACACTCCATTCCAATCTACAACCGAAAAGCACTAATCTACCGTAACGATGATGGATCCGGTCCAAAACAAGCAGTACGCCGAAACTAATGCAAACATTTTTCCAGAATTCCCTCTTCTCCCTCGCGGGCTTTTCTAATTTCGCTCGTAAATGGTCGTAACCTTGACTAGGTTCCTCCTCTTATGCCGGTAAGAAGTACTGTGATTGGTATCGCTGAGTAAACAGAACGCCGAAAGATGATGTGGTTGAATTGGTCGCTGAATCGCTAAGTTGCTGAAAGACGGAACGCTGGACGATATTGAAGCAGTACGCCGAAGATTCCGGAGATTCGGTCTAGCTGAAGAATCGAAGATGTGGCTATTCGCGGAGGTGCTTCGTTTGGCTCAGTAATGAGCGTTGAGATTTGAGACTGACATGCGGTGAGCAGTAGCTGCGCGGTGAGCCTGCTGGTGATCGTAGGAAGAGCGTCGGCGGAGCTCATCGAGACTGGCGGCATGCTGAGGCTGTGGCTGCCGCAAAGGCGTCCGGCTGTAATGATGATTCGGTGTCGCAGCGTCATCTGTGGAACCTGACGTGAGGTGGCGCGCAGGCGTCGCTCGATCTGAGACATCGACGCCAGAGCTGAAAGTATACAAAGTGGCCGCTGTTTCGTGCGACGTAGATGGTCGGCGCTGCTGTTCGTCATTGCCGCTGAGCGCTGGTAGATTCGGCAGAGAGCCACTGGCCGAGTATCGCAAAGTCGCTGGAGGCAGCATCGTGGATCCAGCTGTAGAAGAACTAGAAGTGCTAGAGTAGCTTTCAGAAAGCGCGGGTCCCGTTGTGGGTGAGATTTCTGGACTGCCGGAAGAAGCACTGAACTGGTAGCCAAGAACAGGCTCGGTCATCAAAGATGAGGATGCTCCAGGCGCTGAGGATGACAGAGGCATACTCTGCTGGGCGGCAGCTAAATTGGTGATGGAGCCACTTCTTGAGACGACCGGACTGCCCGAAGACCAGGACATGCCGTGACGACTGTAGATGCCTCCGATGTGTGCGCGAGGGTGTGGCTCGGTGAACGAAGTCAATGGCCGGATTTGTGGCACTTCTGTTGTAGTGTAGGCAGGTTGTTGCTGTGGGTAAGGGATGGGCAATCGCCTCTCTTGGACCGTGTGCGGCGGCACGGACTGGGTAGGTAAAGTTGAATGCAATGAACTCATATTCAGCGGCGAGAACACCTCCCCGGAGACACTGGAAAGGCGAGTCATGGGTGTGACCGGGTAGCCCGGTGCGGCCTGTAGACTGCCGAAGCTGAATGCAGCTCCAGGTTCGTAGTACATGCTAGTTGAGGTGGCCGGAGTTGAGACCGATGCACTTGTGTAGGGACGAAAGCTCTCAGTGCTGAAGTTGCTGGAGAAAGACTCGTGTCTCGGCACTGCTGCTGCTGCATATGCGTACTCATCGACTGGAGAGGCATTGTATGAATCGTACTCTGGATAAGCTGTGCGTGTTTGCAGCATCGGAAGAGAAGGTCGCTGGTGGGTTTGATACAGTCCAGAGCTGTAAGAACTTGCTGAAGAATCGCTGCTGTATGATACTGATGCCGACGCCGACGCTGGAGTTGCAGATGCCATACTGCTGGTGGTGGGAAGCATGTCGACACCTGCGATAGCAACATCACGGCTGCCAACCTACCATGCCATCAGTAGGCTTCATGAAGGCATTGAAAGACAAAACTGACCCTGTTGAATGTACATGAAGACTTGTCCGCATTGGCGGATTTGCAGGCTGAACAGCCACTGCCATCTCCTGGGTCACCACTGCATTTGATCTTCCGCCTGCGACATCGAGAGCACTGCCTTTGAATTAACTTTCGTCCAGTATGCCCGAGATGGATGACTTACAGCGACTTGTATCCGTCGTCTAGTATGCCCTGCGGGACCACTTTCTGGACCTGGTTCCTGTATCAGAGTCCGCGTGCCAGGCCGGCCAGGGAAGTCCGAGCGAAGTTCTGGATGGGTTGGCTCATAATAGGCATGCGTGTATGGTACTGGGCGCTCATAGTGTGCCGAGTTGGCATACACTCGATGGCTTGGGCGGTTGAACGAGTCGAAATCACTGCCGTAGTAGGACTGCGTCATCATCATCTTGCGATAGACCAGGGCTCCATTGCCTGACTGAAGCAGAAAGAGCCGTCCCGCTGCACGAAGTCACAGAAACAGTCAGTCGGCCGGCCACGAGCAGGAGCTCGTTAGGAAAATTTCGGTAGGAGGAGGATAGCTCGCAGGAGCAGCGCTCCAAGGCTCGTTTTGTCAGATCGCCGCTGGGATTTGAAAGAGGCGAGGCGAGGCGAGAAGAGTGCAGGGCGGGAGGATGAACCAGTGATGAGCAAACACTGTAATGGATTTCAGGAGGTCCGACGAGAAAAAGTTGTTTGCGTGGGACAAAGAGAAACGTGAGCAGAGCCCAACCAAGTTTTGTGAAGGCAGCCCGTGAGCCGTGGCAAGTTTTGAAATAGGCGTGATTGGGTCAAGTCGTGGCCGTCCAAGATAGCATGGCCAGTGCACTTGTATCAAAGCACAGCGCAGCCTTGAAAACGTTGTACGCTCAGGTTTTGCAACTGCGACGGATGGTTGCGGCTGGCGCGCGGGACGCTGCAGCAGAGGCACGATCAGCGTCCAGAATGTCTCCAGTTCAGGCTGGGTCCAGCGCAGCTCGCTCTACCGGGTAATGGTATTCGAAGAGCATCCCTGTCCGTCTGAGTGGACATGGCCGCTCCACGCTCGTCTGCTGCTGCACGCCGAGCTCACAGAAGCGGGATAGCAAGTCTCGAATAGTCAGTGGCAACAATCGTGGCTTCCACTCCAGTGTTTGCCAACTGCGTGGGCCAGATTGGATGAAGCGCTGAAACGAGGCGAGGCAAGCAAGAATCATGCGTGGCTGATTGATTCAGGGCTTGATGCACTGCGCAGCTCGTGCTGGGGCAGTTGTGTGAGCTGTCTGTCAAAGCTGAGCGCAATGGTCGCCACCAGTGGGCCACAGTACTTCGCTACAGCCGGCTTACAAAGCCACGTGTTCAGGTGCCAGGCACATTCAGCATTCAGCATTCAGCAGCAGCGTGTCGTACCGTCGGAACCATGTCGAATGTGAAATGGTCCACACACGGTCATAGAAATCCAATGACCGCTTGCTTCTTGCCTCCATGAAGGCTGTAGTGAGGAAGTTTTGTGGGTGTTCGATGCCGTGTATCGTCCATGGGTTGACCAGGGTGCATGTTGCGACAGGAGCTTAGCGGGCAGTCCCCACCAAAGCTTCGGTTTGCGCGGTAGAGAAAATTCATCAATTGGCCTGTTTGTCAGAGGATGAGCCTCAGCATGATGAGCCCGCCAATTCGTGCCAGTGTCTGGAGCAACACCAATTTCTGTAATGCACGGCGGTCGCCGCGCACAGGCATTCCTGGCCTGGTGGAACGTGTCGGGATGGCATGGCGCAAACATGCACGTAGCCGTGCCGCTGGCGTCTCTGGAAGGCCGGACTCAGCATATCAGCATTCGCAGCCAGCAGCAGGAAGATGCGGTGCACGAGCGAAGCAATTCCCCGGCTGACGCCCGTCGCCGGCATGCTGCAATGGACCTTCTCTGGAGTCACAAGGAGCTGGTCCAGAAGTCACTTGGAGCAGATGCTGCGGGCTACGTTAGAGCCAACGCCGCCGATGGTATGCGTGTTCTCAGAGGTCTGCTCTTGTTGTGCGATGACCGGCCGTGCAGGGACTCACTCACTCTTTCACTCTCACCGTCTGCCGGCTGCTTGCGGACGAGCTGTCACACGCCCGATCAGCATGTCCATCCTGTCACCACTGTTGTCCAGACTCAAGAGGCAGTCGGGTACCTGCAGACCGCCAGTCGCAACCAGAATTGAATGCTGATAAGGAGGCTGTCATGGCTGGCCTTCAGCATGTGCTACCGGGCTGCGCATGCTGCGCTTGCTGCGCAATTCTCGCGTGCAGATTATTATTGCTGAAATGCAGAATGGGTGCTGAGCGAGCAAGGATCGATGCCGCGGCGTTCCCAAGTTGATGGTCTGCAGGTGCTCTGCTCCTCTTTCGCCTGCACATCGGACAGCTTAGGTTCGCCGAGCGGAGGTGCGCGTCGAAAGCGTGATACGATAGCAGTCGATTGAGATACCGCAGGTGCAGTGCAGTGCGATTCCTCGTACCTGCCGTCTCCATGTGACGTCCAGAAAGACCACCAGCCCGAGATTCGGTCAACTCCACGCTCCCTTGCATGAACTGCCAGCAAAACCTTGACGGCCCGAACCTTGGCTCGATTTTCCGTCGATGAAACCACGACAGGTACAGCAGTTACACAGCACTCGCATTTCTGAAGCCGACGAGCGACACAAGCACTTCACCTGCTGCACAGTGCATCGTCACGGCATCTGCTAACGTCGCAAAGCCCACGCATCGACTGTGCTGAACTCTGACACAGCCAGCGCAACAACGCGCGCACCATGTCGGTGCTGCTGGAGACATCCGCCGGCGACATCACATGCGACCTGTTCCTGGAAGATGCCCCGAAATGCTGTGAAAAGTGAGTGCGCACCTGTCTCTGGCTGACATTGTGAAGGCTGATCAGTTTGCTAAGTCTCGCGCGCGCGCCCACAGCTTCCTGAAGCTCTGCAAGATTAAGTACTACAATTACGCGCCAATCTACAACGTGCAACCCAATTTCTCCTTCCAGACCGGCGATCCCATCGGACCCGAGTCAAAAGATAGTGATGGCGGAGCGTCGATATGGGCTTTGCCAGATGGCGCCACGAAGCGCGCATCGAAGCCAGAGCGTGCCGTCTTCGCGCCAGAGTTCTCTAGCAAGAGGAAGCATACAGAGCGCGGCAGACTGAGCATGGCTACCACCGTGTCCAAGACGAATCCTGATGAACGACTCGCCACTAGTCAATTCATCGTCACGTTGGGAGAGAATTTGGAGCAATTGGATGGCAAGGCAGCGATATTTGGCGAGGTCGTTGAAGGATTTGACGCGCTGGAGAAGATTAATTCGGCTTTCGTTGATTCGACCGGACGACCACTGCGGGACATTAGGATCTTGCACACGGTCGTGCTAGAAGACCCATACGATGATCCACCGGGTCTGGTCGAACCTCCAGCAAGTCCCGTGCCTTCGAAGGAGCAGCAAGCCACTGTTCGAATTGCGCATGATGAAGTCCTCGAGGAGAACGCAGATCCCGAGCAGCTGGAGAAACTGCGTCGCGAACGAGAAGCACGTGCTCAGGCGCTGACATTAGAACTCATTGGAGACCTTCCATTTGCGGATGTCACCCCACCTGAACAGATTCTGTTCGTGTGCAAGCTGAATCCAGTCACTCGGGACGACGACCTGGAGCTCATCTTCTCACGCTTCGGCAAGATCCTGTCATGTGAAGTCATTCGTGACAAAAAGACTGGTGACAGCCTGCAGTACGCTTTCATTGAATTCGCCAACAAGGAGGACTGCGAACGTGCATACTTTAAAATGCAAGGCGTGCTGATTGATGATCATCGCATTCACGTGGACTTCTCGCAGTCTGTGTCGAAGCTGTCTGCTGATTGGAGGAACACAACCAATTCAAAGACCGCCCGATCGCGAGGTGGCTTCGGTGGTATTGATAGCTTGGAAAAGAGAAAGCAGTATCGCTCACACGACGGCGGAAGAGATCGAGAACGGGGTAGTCACTACGACTACGTGTTCGACAAGAAAGATCGGTCCAAGGACAGCGACCGAGATGGCCGCAACCGAGACGATAGACGACATCGCTCTCGAAGTCGCAGTCGCAGCCCAAAGCGACGACACGGACACAAGGACGACCGCAGAGATGATCGTCGACGCGATGATCGGCCGAGGGCCCGAAGTCGTGATCGATATCGCGATGACCGCGACTCTTGTAGGCGCTGAATCGTGCTCCCGTCGCCTCACATGCGTGTAAACTGACTTCGACGCAAATCCGAGCACTTTGCGAGGGCATCAACACCTGGCCAACAGCCGCAAACAAGTCATTCCTCTAGGTTTATTCGTTGTACGGCTGTGCAGGAAGTCAATGGGATGCAATTCGCTCTCATTTCATCTCTCATCCATCTATTCGTTTTTCCTAGCTACCGAAATGCGGCATTATCTGCCATACTCCCTGAAGAGTCTACCTACTCTCTAAGCCCTCCAGCATCGCCAACAATGCATGACTGCGAGGACCCCAAAGGAATCAATGCAATCTGGCTTTCGGTGTTCCACATGAAAGTCCCGGTCCTTTTAGAGCTGACAATGACCTGATTCAAGCGCCCAATTCTGCTCAGCCGTCATCGTCGTCATCGCCGCTATGCTCACCATAACCATCGCCCTGGGTATCGCATGCCATGCAATGCAGATTTTTCCACGCATACAGAAACATTCAGCCTCGCCCTCGCACAGCTCAGAGCAATCCAGTCCCGTTCGGCCTGTCCAGTCTGCTGTCGATCGATCAATCAATCAATCGAGTCAAGAATCATCCTTGGCCGACACAGGATCATGATAGGTAAAGACCTCATCTCCAGCAACTCCGGGCGCCTTCCACGTACTCACTCCACTCTCCTCATCATACTTCTCAAAAGAATTCGCCAACCTCTTGCCCCCACCACCCGGCAAATCAACCACAAACTGCGGCATCATAAACCCAGCAATCGTGCCGCGAATCTTCCTCTCCAACTCCAAAATCTTGCTCAACGGCGTCCGCAAATCCTCAACCCCCCGAACCATGTCCGATTGATACACGTAATACGGCTGAACGTTCAAATCCGCGAGTTTTCGAATCAAAGTCGACATGGTGGCCACATCATCATTGACACCTTTCAACAAAACACTCTGATTCCTCACCATCACGCCTTTCTGAAACAGCGCCCGTGCAGCCTTCTCCGTCACCCACGTGATTTCCCTCGGATGATTGATATGCGTGTGCATGGCCACTTGCTTGCCCATCGCTCTCCCCTGATTCGATAATTCCACAAACGCATCCGACCATTCGTCCCCTCCGTCTAGAATTCGCATCGGACATACTCCTAGCCCCTTGGTCGCGAACCGGATCCTTTGCACGTGGGGGACGGAGAGGAGACGTTCGCCGACGAGACGGAGTTGGGCGGGTTGAAGGTAATATGAGTCGCCGCCGGAGACGACGACGTCTTGAACTGCGGGGTTCCTTTCTATGTATTCGAACATGGTCTCCCAGCGTTTTCTGCCCGGTTTTTGGGAGGCTTTGGTGACGGATTCGGTGTTGTTGCCGACGGCGTAGGAGCGGGTGCAGAAGCGGCAGTAGACGGGACAGACGGAGGTTGCTAATGAAGTGGTTGGTATTAGCTTTTCGTGATGATCATGGGTTGGTGGTGGTGTGGTGGTGGTGGTGGAGTGGAGCTTGGTTGTTTACCTAGAAATAGGACCTTATCGGGATACCGATGGACGAGGCCTGGCACCGGGGAATCATCCGTTTCGTGGAGCGAATCTAGGGTGAGTGCAGGATGGTCTGGAGTGATCGTGGATCCGAGAGGTATGAATTGTCGTCGGATTGGATCTGAGAGTGGATCGTTCCAGTTGGCTACGCTGAGCATGTGTGGCGTCAGGCGAACGGACATTGGCGCTGCTTTCATGCCTGCTTCGACATCCGTGAGGAAGTCATCTCGTGTCTTGATCTTCGCCCATGCCGATGTTCGCGGATGTGGGATATGTTCCGGCAGCACATGTTCGAGAAATCTGAGGAGCTTGTCTTTCCGATCGATGGTATTGCTTGTCTGGTTGACAACCAGCGTCAGTGATGGGTTGGAAGAGAGGTTTCATCACGGTCAGAACTACTTGCCTGCCACCGGTAGCTGAGGAACTGTTCTTCCGTGACATCCTTCCATACTCCTATTTGCCGCCAGTATGCCGGACCCTGGGCTCGGGTAGCCGTTGCAAGAGGGTTCGGCTTCGGGTTGTAGAGATCTGGCGTGATGAATGCCGAGCCACTGACTCGATTGACAATCCCTGCTTCGGTTGCAAAGTTTCTCGTTGGTCGCTGACAGCTTTGAACGTATGGGAGACTGGCAACGGTCGGCGTCCGGCTCCACGAGGCCAGGGCCCGTAGGCTGTTATTACATCCCATGGTTGATGGAACGCGGGAGGCTAAAGGGCAGGAGGTCATGGTGGTAGCTGGATCGAAATGGAAAATGCGATGGAGCTAAGGTGACGGTCTCATGAGCGGTCTTTTGAGGGTACAAGTACCCTCTCGCCTTTCTGTACCTCAACGCCAGCCAGCCTTTGAACATCGATGTTGTGTATACAATAGGCTCCACTTCATCTGATATTGTATATCAGTCACATCCCTCGTGCCGCTAGCCAAGCAAGCCAGTGGCTGGCTCCGTTTGTTTTATGTGTCGAAAATGATTTCGGTTTTACGTCCACACGTGCAACACGCGCGCTCGGCCGATGCTGTGCTTGGACTGCGCTGCGCATGACCGTCGAATAGCTTTGGCTATACAGTGAGATCCACTTTCGGAAGGCACTGAGGTGCAGATATTTCCTTCGGCCACTAGTGCTTGGTCCCAATCGGTCCCAATCGTAGATGACGGCAGGTTTTCGTGCGAAATGCCTCAGTGGGGTCGGTCATTCACAGAACCTTCTTGATTCAAAAGAGCAATATCAGTGGCTAAGGAGCGCGCCGTCCACTCTTGAGTTGCTGAGTGCAGCATTCCCGCAGCGGGAGCACCATGGACAATGCATGTGACGTACGCGCCGCACATGGGCGTACGGTGGACATGTCGGTTGGAGCCGATGCCAATGAAGTCCTCCACTGCTGTGCCTCAGCTGCTGCAGGGCTTGTCACGGGGAGAGATATGGCTGCGAGACGTTCGGGATCCGGGGATTCAGGTACCTGAATACAACCTTGGACAGAAGATACCGAGATAGGGCGGTACATCGCCCTACCAACCTACCAAGAAGCTAAGGCATCGCACGACCTACGCTGGGCTTGCCTGAGCATTGCGTCTGGTTGGATTGCCAGATGTGGTGCGCCATGACCAACCAGACCCATCGCTTTGAAGGCCACAGATGCTGGGCTACTGCGCGGCGTCCTCATGCGTCTACGTCGGCTATCAGAGAAACATCAGTGGTGCGTGGAAGACGCTGCAGTAGTCTATCCCAGCCAAAGTGGCGCAATCGAACCTTATCCAGCACACGGAGCTGTCAGCGAGACGTATGTGCAGCACTACGAGACGGTGTTGGTGAACGGACGATGGGCAATAATAAACAGTCAGCGCAGCACGTTCTTGAGCAAGTCCCCCGTAGGAAGGCAGGAGTATGGGCATGGACATGGCAGCAAGGCTGTTCCCGGCGAAGGAAGGTTGCAAATATGCCGCGCTGTGATTGTCGGCCGTGTTTGCATCAATAATGGCGCTGATCTCCCATTACAGGAGCATCTTGCGCGGAAGTGCAATCTCTCGATTTGGTCACTATGGTGTCACCGTCAGCTGCCTGCTTGCGTTGGGTTTGAAGTGCTTTCTCGCGGTGGTCACTCCATGCGTAGGGATACGCATGTCAGGTCGCCAGCTGCGCCCTTCTCCGGCGGCGCTGAAGTGTCCAAACTTCTCGATGCCAATGCCAATGCCAATGCCAATGCCAGGAGCCAGACCACCAACCAGCTTTGAGAAGGGCGAAGGGCAAGTTCGGAGCTGGATGGTGCAGGTTAGACAGCACAATCGCCCTCGCCGTTCTTCGTCGTCGGGGACCGCAAGCCGTCAGAACAAGCTGCAATCTTAGCTCTTTGGAAGGAACGCTAGCCTGCAGTCGAGCTCCAGATCACACCGACACAGTGCGGTGATGTGAATCAGTATTGGAGGAGGAGGCGATGTCGCGGACGACATACTTTCGGCCCACGCTTGTGGCGTTCCCCATGATCCTGGTCCTAGACTCCTAGGTCCAACTCCTCCCAATGGCATGGCCATGGTCTCATCCAGAGCCAAACAGACGTGGCCATGTCTGGAAGCAGCACTGACTGACTGAGATGCTGCCGTCGCACAAGAAGCAATACCACTGCCGCGAGGCCTCCTCCTTGTCCACGTCTTGGCTGGTCATGCTCTCGCCGCACACTGGGGAAAACCAACAGCAAGCCTTGTAAAATGGATCCCACGGAGTTGCCTGAGCATCACAGGTGGCGATCAATCCACTGGTACTGGTACATGCACCGCGGCTGCAGGCCTTTCGTGGCCCAAGACACAGCGACGTACAACTTTGCTACTTTGTGCTACACCTGATGGCTCTTCGGAGTTTATCCTGATGACTGGGTGCGAGTCGTCTGCCGGTAGAAGCGTCGTCCCGATGCCTCAGACGGACAACGGACCGTGTGGTGTGGACAACGCCCCGCTCGCCGTGATGCAGCAATGAGAGGAGGATTCCCTGCTTTCCTCTGGGGGTGGAATATGGCAATACTCGCCTGAGAAATGGCACTATGTCCTGTCGTGCATTATCTACATGGCTGGATATCTAATACTCTAGGTGACTGTTGTACAATCGACATTCATCATCCCTGGACGACCTAACAAAATCTCGTGAATGCGCCCAAATGCGAGGCCGGCGCTCCAATCAATAACAAGGTATCCCAATTTTCGTAAGTCATCTCTCATCCCAGAACGCCATGCTATCAATCGTGTCACTGACTAATCAAACCCGCCAGGCATCTTCTCCTTGTTCTCCGAGTCTTGTCGTTCCTGCTTTCGTGCATCGTCCACCTTATCAGATGCATTTGCACGGAGATCATCATCATTATCATCAAGTTTGACTTCCTGAAGCTGTTGTGCCGCCGCTGCAGTGCCGCTGTGCTTCTCAGCACCCATGCTGTCCATTACGGTCTCCTTTTCCGGCTGAGCGTTATCGATCGAGCCGCGCTCTACAGATGAGAAGTCGTCCTTAGTGGGAGAAGCAGAAGCATCGACCTGGACTTGTTCACTGTTTCGGCTTGGGTTTCTCGGTGGGAGTTTTGGAGGTAGTCTTTTCGGTACGTTGACCAGCCGAGCTCGAGACACTACCTGCGAAGTCACTGGTTGTACTGTATGGATGGACTGCACCACAGGCTGCTCGATGATCTGTACGTCATCGTCATGCTCGTTGTCGTGCTCGGGATTGTCCTTGTGCTTGTAGTCTCCTGACGAGGCGGGAGGTGTGCGTGGTGGTGTAGTGTAGCCATTCGAAGTGCTCACGCTGACAGGCTCTGCGCGAGCACGTGCTGTCTTGAGCTCTTCATCCTCTGGTACATCCTCCATCGTTGTTGCTGCGTGTCCATTGGAGAGGCTACCTTTGCTGCTATGCTGACTTCGCACACTCCTTCGACTTGGCGACTGTGGCGCATCAGTCGGCAAGTCTGTTTGTGTCGCGGAGTCCGTCATGACTGTCAGCGATCCTCTCCGCCGTTCCATGCTATTTCTTAGCGAGCTTGGCGTTTTGGGTTCTACAGCACTGAATGCGCTGGAGCGCCAGCTGTTACGTCTACTGATTGTCCTTGCGCTCATGTCCTGACTTCGCCGGGAATATATGTTGTAGATCGGGCTTGTAGGGCTTGGGTTGAAGGAGAACTGCTCCCAGCTAGCACGTTTCTGCGTTCCCGCCTCCTTGAGACTCATGCCTTCTTTCTCAAGGGCAAGAACACCATATGGATCGGGATCCTCCTTGTCCGGCACTCCAAACATCTGACCATCCTCAATCTCATAGTCGCCTGGAGGTGCTTCGGTTGGAATCATGCTCTCGTCGACATCCGAGTCGCCCTGCGCAGCCCTCAATGTTTCCAATAAGCGACCGACCTCATAAGGCGGATGCCGAACCTTTCCAGCCAATATATCTTGCACCGAAAGCTTTTGCCCATAGAATCGCTCGTTCTCGTCCATGCGCTCGATGACAATCGTCCCATCAATCTGCACTCCGGCATAAAAGCCGCGGCTCTTCATGTATGTATAAATTGGCGCCCGTCTTTTGTGGATCTCGGTGTCAAGGACTGCTCCAGCACCGACTGGCCCAGCAACAACACTCACTTCACCACCAAGAGTACACCTGACTTTAGTGAAAGCCTCCAAAGCTTTTTCTGTATTGATTACAACAACGCAATCGTAGATATCGACACCCACGAGAAAGCCAAGTCCTGCAGTGTGCAGCATGATGCCGCTCGGTGGACTCCATGTACCATCTGGCTTCTTCGCGATCAATACGCCAGATCCGCCAGCTCCAGAGATCCAAAGCCCAGTGCGCATAGTCGTGAAAATGGCAACACCCTTTGCATTACGAATTACTTT
This sequence comes from Pseudocercospora fijiensis CIRAD86, assembly GCF_000340215.1. Lineage (NCBI taxonomy): Eukaryota > Fungi > Ascomycota > Dothideomycetes > Mycosphaerellales > Mycosphaerellaceae > Pseudocercospora > Pseudocercospora fijiensis. The sequence continues at coordinate 2,139,450 of NW_006921535.1, read as the reverse complement.
CTCCGGGATCTTCTGTAGGACCTTTTGCTTCTGCTTCGGCCCGTCCGCAGGTTGAACCTCTTCCTCTCTGTAGAAGCCATCCTCTGAATCTGGTCAGTCCTTTGCGATGCTCGCCGTGACACGCGACAACTTACTGCAGAAGCTCTTAAGGATGCGCGCCGCCTTGTCCGACTCCTTGTCCAAAGTTGTAGGCCAAAATGCTTCACTTCCCACTCTGTTGCTCAGCCTGTTGATGGGCGCCCCAAGCTTGTCGATTGCTTTGTATGCCTTGTCGAACCCACTCTTACTCCCCCCTTTCACTTTCTGCCAAATGGTCTGGTTTCCTTGAGACATGATGCATGCGGCAGCCTCCTGCGACTGAAAATGTCGAGCCCAGAGATCAAAGCCCTCACTTTCTTGCGTTGAGCCCGTGCGCAGATCAACCTTCAAAGAGTATCCCACGCAACACCAAATCGTCGCCGCATTATCTCGTGTATGGAGTCTTCGCAGCAAGCACACCGGTCATACTGCGTGCATCCAGCGGCTAGCAGCCTTTTTGTCGCCTTTGCTTGCTGGACTCGTCACCTCAACGGAACAACCGGAGTGGGACTGGCAAGTCAACAATCAGCTAAGCAGCGCCCGTACGTCACGAGCGGTCGGGTTGCTCGTCGAGAGGCGGAGGAGCTCGCACACGGTTCGCCAGCTGCCCCTACCCCTGTTGCGCGGGGCTGGTTCACGAGTCACGACTCACAACGGCGACGGCAACACGAAGATCAGCGGAAACAAATGGCCCACTTGCACCGAGCACGTGGAAGTGAAGTGAAGTGTATCAACTTCCACTCTCTACCACTAATAATATATCTCAATACTGTAATGCTTTGCGGCGCATCGCTCGCCATTCCTCCACAGCCTGAACCTTGCTATTCTGGTATTCGTCAGCGACCGACCGATGAAGGCTAGTCAAGTCGCGTATAACACGAAGATGCCGATGCGCCCGGGCGAAGTGGCGACTGTGGCGTGCTGACTCCTGCGTCTGCTTGCACGAAGTTTGCCGGGAGCGTCAGAACGCCGAAGGACATGAGGAAGAGGCGTCTCCTTCGCCAGGAGTCGACAGCGATGTTACTGACGAGTGAATTTGACACACTCCCGGTGTCCCTTCAATCTACGCCGAATGCCGTTCACCACCTGCAGCAACCAGCTTCTGTGACGGCATCGAGACGCAGGGCATCAGCAACGAGACAGAGCCCAACACCATCCGGATCATTGACGCGCAATGGCAGCGTCCCTGTACCAGCAACCGACTGTGGTCGTGGTAGCTGGATCTTCACTGCCCTCTCAGCCTTGGTGGAAAGCTCTCCATCTCACTATCAACACATCTTTTCAAAATAAAGACTTTGCCGCTTTTCCACCCACCTGGTCCCGTCTTCCCACCAACTCAAAACTGGCGGCAGAGAAACTAGCTGAAGAGCTTGGACCGCGTGGCCTGGTAGCAGTCGTGCTGCTCGTGGACCGACCCATTGCATGTGCTGGCGCGCTACCCTTTCGTGGCGACAACTGGATTGATGATGTTGAATCTGCAGACCAGGTTCCTGCCGAGATTCAGCACGGTGAAAATGGAACTACACAAGGCGAGACAGTGCTAGGAGCATTCGAAACTGTTCCGAATCAGAAAGCGCTGCCAAATCCAAGTCAGCACGATTGGGAATTATGTTGTGTCTGCGTGCATCCTTTGCATCGCAAAATTGGTCTCAGTGTCAAGATTCTGGACGCTATAAGCAATGCCATAAGGCCTCTTGGAGCCAGGCGATTGATGAGTAACTATGTCATCGAAGAGACTGGAATGTACTGGCCACATTTGGGATTCGAAACTATACCAGGCGCTGGTGGGGTTCTCAAGAAGGGCTTTACTCACACTAAAGGCATGCCTGGACTGAAAGCGGACATTCATTTCGCCATGGGTTGCAAGAATATCTGATCTTGTGTGACCGAACATGTGCTCTGGATCTTGTCACTTCGATGCTTGATTCAGTCACTGGGCATCTCTCATAGCTTATCGTGGCCACTCTCTGGCACGGGGGCCTTTCACCGGCGTCTAGTATTGAGGTGAGCAAATGACCGTAAGTAGATGCATTATTTCCCAAGACATCACTCTAGAATAGCATGATGACAGAAGCTGGGGCCATAAGAGTTCAGCCGCCTCATGAGTGCAGGTTGGAACTGCTTAAAAGCCAGCTAACGTAAATCTTCTCAATTTTACTGATGCATCGATCATGCCCACATATTTGCGAAGAGCTCTACAGAGAATATGTGCTGACCATTGCTAGAGATCATCATAAAAAGTCTTCGAGCAGTAACGTTCGCGTCCCTACACTGATGGTTTTGCGCTCATGGCAGAGCATCTCTGACTTGGATTCTTGGGCACCAACACAGATCTGGTTGTAAGCAAAGGTGCTGACGGGCTGCAGAACAGAATCTCGAGAATTACACCAATGGCTCCCTCCAAACGACAAGCAGTTCGTAGCGTTTCATCGGTATGCAGGTACCTGACTCAGCGAAGCTTTATCCCCCGATCGAGAGCAAAACGCTCAGTGACCTCAGGCTATTGAAATCCGCAGTCGGAATGAGACCATCATCCAGTCCAGCAATGCAGAAGGCTCGGGCGCCCTTTTGACTCCATTTCGAAATCAAGCGGGCGAAAGTGTACTTTTCCAGATGGAATGAGAAAGCATCGATCTTGGTGCGATTCATGCGTATCCCTAGTGGCGCAATACTCAACGCTTCCTCAGAACCCGGCACCTGGTAGTTCTAGGCCGGGAATTGATGCGACTGGACAGCTCTGGCTATCGCGAGTTCTTTGGCGAGGTCTAACGCCTAACAAAAAGCTCGCTCTGGTCTTTCCAAGCGCAATCATGCGAGAAGAGCCGTTCTCACGAGTCAAGCTGCAAAGCAACAGGTGTCCAAAGCGTAGATCTTCCCCGATTCCAGGTGGATACCCGCAAGCGAAGCAGTAACATGAATCTAAGGCCGGCTGGTAACTTCTGTTATGGATGCATGGAATCGAATATAGTAGGAAGCGATATGATGCAACGAGCTCACTATTGTCAGTCCTCTGTCAAGCATTTCTCCCATCAGAATGAGTATTTACAGTGGTAGTGACTCCTGGTTGCAAAGAAGGTGGGCATGCCATCGTACTCGTGGTAGTCGGTAATATTTCGCATGTTTGATGATGTGGTCGCTCCTATTCTTTCCAATTGCTCCATGTATAATCGGTACAAAAGCAGAACACACCAGCTTTGATTCGGAACTTGTCACTAGACAGAATATACAATGGCCAGCATGCGCAGTAAGTTCAAAAATATGACGTGCCAGATGCGCGCAAGGACAGTCGGCTGACGACCTGCAAGCAAACATGCATGGACCAGATCCTGCCTATGTACAGCTGTTCATCATCAGAAGATTGCTTGTGCTCGAATGAAGATATCACAGCAATAGTCGATGTGTGCGTGTCGCGCAACTGCACGTACGCGGATCAGCTAGGTATGGGGATGAGGACGCCCCAGTACTGCTGATTTTACTGCCGCTGACACCGAGCAAAATAGAGGCTCGAGGTCTACAGTCCCGAATATGCGATTCTCCAGTTCGCGACAGGTCACACGTGGTCAACCAGCTAGCATGGGCGATGTTCGGGATTGCGACCTTCTTCTTCCTCGGCCGCGTTGTTTCTCGGATCACGACCTTCGGCGGCGCGGGTTTCTACTGGGACGATTGTGCCTGCGTATCTTGCTATGTCCCGCTTGTCGGCATCGCAGTGCTGCTTCAACTCGCTGTCAACAATGGTTTGGGTCAAGATGATTATCGCATCGGCGTTGCGAATGTCAACGAATTCCTCAAGGTAGGTGGGCAGCCTTGACTTTTCTCTCAACAGTCGCTGCGCTAACAGCTTTGGATCAACTTTAGGAATTCTACGCTGCGGAACTACTCTACAACTATGTCATCATCTTCACGAAGATTTCAATCATCCTTCTATACATCAGAACTTGGTGGGATAGTAGCAGAGACAACCATCGCCCTTTCCGAGTCGTTTGCTGGTGTCTCGTCGCTGTACTCGTCGCAACAGTAACGGCAGTTGGCTTCGCCGAGATCTTCCAATGCACGCCCGTTTCATACACGTGGAATCAAGTCCTACCCGGGCAGGAAAGAGAGGGAACCTGCATTAGCCGGCGCTCAATCTTCTACGCATTCGGAGCCTTGAACATCTGCTACGATGTCATCGTCCTCTTTCTCCCAGTCCCGCTCCTTCTCACGCTCCAGATCCCGGTGATCAAGAGGATTGGAGTCAGTTCTGTCTTCCTGGTCGGGTTTGCAGTCACAGTCTGCTCAATCGGTCGACTGAACTACCTCGCCATGCTGCAAGACACGAACGTCACCTGGAACCATACTGATCTCGCGCTCTGGACTCTCGTCGAAGTCGACCTATCCATGATCTGCTGCTGTATGCCTGGCATCGCCGGACTGGTGCAACGATACTGGAAATACCTCCCATCTTCAGCCAAGTACAATTCTCAGTCCTGCCTAGGCCGTTCCGACTCGTTCTCGAGCGCTTCTGCTCTTGATATCACGGCTTCTGAAATGCTCGAAGAAGGGCGTGGTCCGCGAAAGTCAGTGATCGAGGTGCCAAATGCAGGCATCGATGATCTGCCTTGCAGTCCGGTGCTGCAGGTCGGGGTTGGAGAGACATTGGTCAACATCCAGCACTCGATACCAAACGACACCACACGCGACAAGTTCGTGTACAAGGATGCGCATGGAATCGTGCATGAGGTAGAAGTTGTGGATCGGCCAGTGGTGCCGGTGAGAAATCTGGATGGCATTGCTACAGGCAGTAGTGGCAGCGATACTGCCGTCAAGAGCGGGAAGAGTCTCGAAGGGAAAGCAAGCAGTGGTTCGGGGTGAGTGCAGATACGATTTGATCAATCTTGGAAAATCGCTGACATTTGAGCAGCGACAGTGATGATCTAACACCTACAGCTCGCCCCTCGAGTAGACTCTCAAACGCTTCGTGCGCTATGGACTGGGTAAGATATTCGAATCAGTACGACCGAGACGATGCTTGACAAAGCGCTTTTGTAAATGTATGACGATTGAGATTTATGAATGATAATACTACTCTCTGTACGAGTAATTTCGTGAAAATGGAAATTTAACACCGAACTGTCACGTCTGAAGGGTGACAGGACTTTCAAAGCGGCTGCCATGTTGCATGAAATGGCAGGTTTGACCCCGACATCCCAGACTGCCATGAGTAGAAGTGAGCTCTTGAGAGTTGTTCACCTCATGCCTCAAGCCATCTCCAACGCTGGTCAGCATAGCTTTCTCGCACTTTGAGAGACGCTTGGCTCATAGCCAGCCTGGGCCTCGAGCTTTTAGGTCATCAAGTGTGTGCTGCCATAGACTCACCTAGTGCTCCCAAAGCGTCTCCGCCATTGATGACGGCGTATCTTCGACGGCCTGGAGCACTAGTAGCGCCGGTGTAGCCTTATTGCCGAGCTTAGAGAGGAAATATGCGGCACACGCACTCCTCATATAGGTGAACCCAGCGAATACTTTCAATATCATGGTCGGGAGACGAAACCGCCAGTCGCCGAGAATTCAACGAGGTAAAATCAGGAGGAAAGGGAGATTCCACGATCTCACTTCACGGCGAATAATGGAGCATCCTGCAAAACTGTCATTGCATAACTAACTTCCATCGACAATGACAACAACGGCCTGAAGTTCATAATCCCTTCAAGCCAACACATCCCCCCAACCTCCTCATTTCAATAAATATCCCCCTCTTTCCCTCTCACAACTTCCCACCCCCTCCCTCACCCGGCACCTCCCACCCCGGCGTCCTCCGATAATTCTGCGTCAACCCCTCAATCTTCCACTCCTTCCCCCCAACTTTCACAACAGTATACGCCAAACTCCCATAATGATGTAAAACCCCATCAAAAGTAACCTTAAACGGCGACCAGACCTGTGCAAAAAATTTATCAATCCTCATATCCGTGCCGTCCAAATCCGGGGATTCGTGTAAGATTGGTTGGTGCGGTTGCCCTCTTCTTCGCTTTTCGCCGTCGCGGATTAAGGAGACTTGAACCCGTCAGTCAGCGCCGCGTTCAAAGTTTCCCAAGAACGTGTGCTTGGGATTGGTATTGTATTGTAATTACTCACTAAACTTCTCAATGCTCGTCCTAATCACGACTTCGATTTTCTCTTCGCCTTTTCCATCTTTTTCTTTGGTCGTCGGCACGGATCTGTATTGCGGGTAATTTGAAGCGGAGGGTTGGCGTGGAGGATCTTGTCGGAGGATTACGAGGTTCGCGTTTTCGTCTGTGAAGCAGTTCTCCAAAGCTTTGATGTCGACGTTGTTGATTGCGTCGAAGAAGGTGCTTATGAGAGATTTTATGGATTGGGCGTCTGAGGCTTCGTGGGTGAGTTGGGTCATGTTTGTTGGTGTATATGTGGAGTTGGCGCGGGGAGAATCGTGAAGGTCGGGTGTTCGGTGAGGATGGAGGAAGGAACTGCGCGGGAATTGTATGACTTATGATCTTCTGGTGGTCTTCATGTTGGAAGTCTGTCGGTTAGTATTCTTATGCGAGCTTGATGTTCCAAGGGGTGTGGTCGAGTTGGGGACGGCTGGTCGGCTGTGCTTGCCGCACGGGCCAAAATCAATCGTACTAGACACCTTTAGCAACCTCCAGTGCCAGAATTTAGTAGTGTTCACTAGGGTTAGTAACTAAGCCTATCTGAGACGGCTCTTCCGAGGCCTTTAGCAACCTCCTTTTGCTACCTCTTAGCTACTTAGTTATCGTATCTATAGTAATATAACCCTAGCTCTTTAATATAGACCTTAGTTAGTATATAGTAGTATTGTTATCGGCTCAAAATGGACGCTTAAGTAAGGCAATTGTTACTAGACTACTAGGTAGTTGTTAGACAAGCGGCTAGCGCCTATCTCGAGTCGGTAGTCGATATTATTATAAATAACGAGGCCGACGAGGTATACATAGGCGATTAAATAAGGAGCCTATATCTAGACGATTATAATCGGCTTAAAAGGATAAGGTTAGCGGACCTAACAAACGATTAGTATAAGCGTAGATTTCGCTTCTAGAAGTAGGACCTATATAGGTTAGTAAGGCTACTTAAGTTAGACTAGATTAAGTAGCTATACCGTATAGAACCTACTAAGGAAGAAGCCTTATTAGTGCTTCTATAGCGATTAGCAAGCAGTGCGAGTTAGCAGTTACTAGCGTACGACTTTAGTAGAGGGCCGACCTAGATTAGTATTATATTTAATACTATTCTTAAGCATTTAGACGACTTCTTTAGCGATAGATTGTTATTCGACACTCGTCGGTTAACCCCTTAGTATTTGCGGAGATGCGTAGAGGCATTAGAACCGGACGTTAGTCTTGCTAAAGTATATAGATTTATTAATAGTACCCTTCGTCCCTGCTATAGGCTAAAGTATAACTAGAAGTTGTACTATAGCGGATATAAGAGAGTATATAGCATTAAATTCTAGGCGGTTGTTACTCTAGACGGTCTGCTATCGTTATTATATAGTCCTAAACCTAGCTCTTTTAGGGATTCTCGGATAGTGTTTAAATCTAATATTTAGTAGATTTGGTACGCGTTATTCGATAGGTATAGATTAGACGATAAGGTATTTATTTATAGCGACTCGGCGTACGTAGTAGCGGATAGTATTATATCTGCTTTTAAAGGTTAGAATAGTTAACCTCGTACGCCGCTATAGAGGCAGATAGACTAGGAGATATCGGCTTTAAGGGTTGCTATAGAGTATATATTCGGATAGATATTAAATCTATAGCGGATTAACTTAGTTAAGCAGAGGGCGGACTTATAGGCTATTAGGTCTATCTATCGAGCGTACGTTCTTCTTACTAATTGCTATACCTACTATTATAGAAACTAGGTATCTATAGGTCGTATAGATCTACCGGTATTAGAAGAATATCTCTATTCGAGGGCGACTAATGCTTAAATTAGTAACGAGATTAGAGCCCTCGTTACGACGGTTCTTCCGCTAGGATAGCAACTGCCGCGACTAAAGCGAGGTAATAAGGGCGATAAAAGAGATAGGTATACGTCGCCGGCGATAGAAGACGAGGGTAGCGATAGTAATAGTAGTAGTAATAGTAATAGAAGAACGACGATAATATCGAGAAGTTAAAGTATAGCTTTACAATTCTAACGGTATTCTTAGTACTCGTACTATAGGAGCGAGTATATTTCGAGCTATTAGTATATATCTAGAAAGCAGCGAAAATAGGTAACTAGAGCGTTTATACGCGATTCTCGTAATGTCTCGGCAATGTTATTAACCTATTACTAAGTAATAGTTATATACTACTAACCCTACCTCTCCTCCTATTTCCTAAATTTCTAGCGATAATCTCGCGATTAAGAGAACAATAAGGCAACGGTAGGAGCAACTAGTTCGCTAAATCGATACTAAAGAGCAATATTGCTAACAAATAAGTAGGGATTTGCTTTAACTAATCCTATAAAACGAACTCTATACTATAATAACTACTACCTACTCCTCCGAGTCGAAAAAGTCCTCGGAGACCTTAATATCGTCTATATTCTAATCCTAATCGTAGCGATCTAACTACCCTATCTGCTATAAGAAGCCTAGTTTCGGTAAGCGCTCGAATGGCTCTAGTATTAGTATCTTACTCTTCCTACGGTAGATAACCTATAATAGTACTCGAGTACAATCCGGATATATACCTGTTACCGTCTAGCTAATATTAGTAAGTTGCTAGTTAAGAGAGAGATAATAGCACTTATAATAGTAGTATTAAGGTGCTGTAATTCGTTCTTCTAACTATTAGTTAGGCCTCGAATATAGTGCTAATTAAGGGCGGTTAGGCCTTCCTTAATCTTCTCGAAGTTAGCTTCTTAGCTATAATAATAACAATAATAACGCCTACCTTCTCGAAGTGCGGTTTTAGCAATTCGTTTAGTTTCGAGAACGCTCTATTAATCGAGGCGTTATTATTACGCTTACGGCGGCGTAGTCGTATACGCTAAGTCGTCGACGGTATAGAAGGCGTAGGAGATTCTTCCGGTTTAGTAGAGGTCGCCTAAGAAGAGCTATTATTTAATCGACGTCGCTTCGAGCCTAACCTATCTATTAGACTATCGCGGATAACGACCTCCTTACGCCGAGCCGCCTCCTTCTATTCCTTTATCGCTACCTTATCGAAGAGCTAAGGGTTTATACGTAGGGCGTGTTTAATAAAGAAGTCCTTCGCTTACGAGAGGTTATCGTTACTAGGTGCTATACTAGTAGAGCGCTCTTTAGCGGCCTATTGGCCCTATTCCTTTACCCTCTTAACTAACTTTACGTTATAGCTCTACCGGAAGCTAGAATTACTGCTAAACTCCTTCTTACTATTAGCACGAGCCTACGCATTTATACGACCTCTAACAAGCCGATAGAAGTTAGTAATATTGCCCTTCTTATAGGCATACTTTATATTATTTATTTGCTAGAAGACAACTAACTCTATTCGAGCCGATAGCTTACCTAGCTTTAATAGGTAAGCTATATTACTGCCCTTCTAAGATAGTGTTTCTACGGTCTTAATTAATAGCGAAGGTCTAGGTAATAGAGATAGCCGCAATTAACTTGCTAGAGTAGTTAGTAGCGGCATAGATAATAATAGAGAGGCGTATTTACTAGATCTAGTCGCTATATCGATAACTCTAGGTAGTAGGTAGGGGGAGGGGAGATAGCGACCTACGAAGGTATTACGGAAGGCTATAATAATCTCGATTCGCTAACAAATTAGTAGGATAGGAAGACGAGCGATCTACTACCTACCTTCGAGTCCTCTAGCCGCCTTATTACTATCCCTCCGAGTCCCTTACGAAGCCCGATTTCTACTCGAATTTTCTATCTAATAACGTTACCTTCTATACTATTATATACTATCTATATTATTCGTACGACCTTAACTATTATTAAGAGCTTGTAATATATTATAATAGACATACTGCTAGTAGTGTAGAGCCTCCGAAGGTATTATTTAGTATACTATAGAGCGATCGATAGAAGGTTTAATATTATAGGGGAAGGTAGTTACTATCGCTAAGGCTACTATACCGCTTCTATATCTACCTCCTTTAGCAATAGACTTATTGCATTACGACCTACGGCATTACAATCGATTAGCTATATATAATATAGTGGATACAGTGGATACAGGTAGTGAACCATTAGTTAGAAGTTGTTGTCGGAGGTAGACAGCGACACCTCCTGCTAAAGGTCTCTACTACCTACGAGCAACTTCCCACGATTTGTAGAATGCACTGCTTTGACGACTAGAAATGTGCTCGTTCGAAGAAGGAAAATGGAAATTATCAGAAGTATTGTCTTTGATCATGGTCAATTGGCCAAGAAAATTCGAGCCTCAGGTGCAATGCTTTTCTTGCATGAGTATCTCGCCTCGAGCATTCTCGATTCTATAAAACAGCTTAACGAACCTGTTGCAATGGATGAATTATCGACAAATTTGACTGCTGTTCCAAGATGCAGACTCAAGTGGCCCAGCCAATGTGGATATAAATGTCCTGCAATCGAACTTCTGGGACCTACCGCTCGAGACTCGCGACATGATCTATGTCATGGCGTATCCGATCCGCATTACAGACCTCCCGATGCCGCTTGGACGAGCCGCAGTGCGGTAAAACATCGCGGAGAACCAAGGTGGAGGAAGGGCCCAATGAGCTTACTATAATAAAGTGGTCTGCTCTCAATGGGTAAATATGCTCGCATCAAAGTTCTGGTACTTCGAAGGAACGTCATTTTTTTTCAGGGATGGCACTCTTCTTCTTGACACACGGCGTTTGTTGAGTCTCGAGCAGCGCTGTGGCTTCCCTTCTTTGCGTTGCGTCACATGCGAAATGTCCGCGTATCAATCGGGTTCCGGGTCGGAGAGGAAGATCTCAGAATTTTGAGAAAGTTTTGTCCGAAGATCGAGAGGCTCAAAGTCATCTGCCACCGCGCCGACATTGATGGTTGCCACTATAGCATCGAGACATGGCCAACAGGAGAGGCGGAGTCAGCATTGCGAACGAACTGTTGCAATTCGAGAGTGTGAGGAGCCTAGATGTGGATGTGTCCACTGTGAGACGCAAACATATATGCGCGCATTGCCAGAGTGCTGCTGCGGATTATCTGCTCCATCGGCTGCGAGCAACGATCAATGAGAGCAAGTGGGACCTGACGATGGTGTCAGTGGAATGGGGGAAACCAACTCATGAATGGAGCGTGTCTCTGTTGGAAATTTGTGCAGAGCAGGAAGTGCAATCAATACGTTCGGGTGCTATGCGGACGGAAATGGGTATCTTCGGTTGAAGTGTAATGCCCTCACGATGGTCGAACATGAAAACTTGACCTACGTCTCGCGCTTCATTCTAACGCCCATGCTTTGAGAATGCCATCCTCGCCGCAGCTAAAAGCACGTTTGCCCGTGAGAAGTAGATCCCGTACTACATCCTCGCCATGGGCACCGGGTAGATTGACCTTTTCGCCGAACGCCCAGGCACCTGGAGAACCCAGCGAAGATATAGATAGCGTCTGCTTCTTGTTGTGCCCGTACGCCATGACTGGGGGCCCGTCCGGCTGCACCAGAACATCAATTACGTACATGCAATGTAGCTTCTCTCGAACGTCGCCAAATGTGATGGGTGGTGGCACGTCTTCATCCTCAGCGGTTGTCTTTGCAAGCGTGTGTATGGAGTACTGTTCATCGGTTGAAACGACATAGACCTGGTCCTGCGCGAGAAACCCTGCGCAATGAACTGCCGACCGCGGATTTAGGACTTGTTGCAGAGAATCCTCCTCGTCGGCATGGTTGACATCGAAGATAGAAATCAGGCCATCTGTGCTGCCAGACAGGAGGATCTGTGGTTGAAGCGGGTGAAATTGCAGTTGTGTCAACGAATCCGTGTGCGATTCGTTGTATTGACGCAAAGGCACGCTCGAGTTCCGAGTGTCGAACAAAAGCACGCTAACATCGCCAAGGCCTTCTTTGGTGCTTTCTGTTCCGGCTGCAATGTAGCGATCGTGACATGCAAGGGATGAGATGCCTCTGGACTGAGGTTCGATGAGCTGTGCGACTTGCTTGGCCCTGGAATCCCAGCATCGAACCAAGCCATCACGACCTCCGGTGACCAAGCTGGAATGAAGACCGGACTTCAAGCAGGACACGCCGGTGTGACAGGTGTTGGTAGACTTTAGAGTCTTTAGCGAAGCTGCATCGATTACGTGGAGTTGGTCGTCGGAGGTGATGGTTGCCAGCGCAGCATCGGCGCGGGCCAGCGAAAAGAGGTACTCAGTGGCACTAACAGCAGTACTGCCGACAAGCTTCGCCATGTCTCGCGTTATCTAGCTCGTGGCCGCACCGCTACAGCATGGAGCATCGATGCAGTGGTCTCCTGTATCGTGTTGGTGATGACAGGCATGCAGTATTAAGGATCGAAGTTCAAGGCGTGCAGAGATTGTAGACAGGTCAGGTCAAGCCACACTTTGTGGCGAGTGCACGGCACAGCACAGCATGGGCAACGAAAGCGCAGAATATTGCGTGTCCGGGGTTCCGTCACACACTCCTCCCCGCTGTTCGCGGGGTTTCCGGCTATACGTAAAATCGCCTTTTCCTAGTAGGCTATACGTAAAACTCGATATAGTAGCAGGTTCCAGTCCTATACAGATATATAGGTACATATAGTATTAAACCGCGAGTCTAAATATTACATTAGCTAGTTTATCTAAGTATATAGTAGCTATAGAACCTTACTATCGCTATTTCTTATATAATCCTTAGTAGGCGCGTCTACCTTATTCTAAAGCGTATATTCCTCGTACTCCTCCTATTTCTTATATTCTACTATATAGATCGTATATAAAACTCGATATAGCGCGTAATAAAGGCAAAAACGTAAAGAGGGTACGAGCCGAGCGGTTAACCGAGGCGGAGAGGGTAGAGAGGGTAGTAGATCGCGTCGTTTCGAGGTACTACGAATTAGTAGCTAAATCGAAGAATAAGAAGGTTAGTATTCGAGCGCTCTATAAGAGTAAGAAGGCAACTCGCTTATATTCTCGTATCTACTAGCGGTTAAGAGGCCGTAGGTCGCTATTTAGTCGTCTATTAACTAATACTAAATTAGACGAGTCTTAAGAGATAGCGCTAGCGGATTATTATCGAGAAAGGGACGAATATTAGGACTAAAGAGGCTATACGTAATTGGTATGTAACTAGGCCGAGTGAAGCTAGGGTCTCGATGCCTTAGGCAGGGCTTGGCGCTTGGCGTTAGGCTAACTCTCCTACCTTCCTCCCTCTCCTTCTAGATCCTTATCGAATACTACACTGATTTACTACTACCCTATCTACCTGCTAATATAACCCTTCTTATATAGTATTCGATCTACCCTTTAAGGGTAGCAGCTAGATAGTCCTTATTCTAAGCTTTCAGCGGTATAGCTACGAACAAGACTAATCTAACTATATTGCGCCCTAAGAACGGGACCTATACGTACTATTCTATCGAAACAACCGTACTAATTATTAAGCAAGGCCTTCTATACGGCCTATTACACTAAGTTAATCGTACTAGACTAATACCTACTAATTCCGCTACATCCGCATCTTAGGGGCTAATAATACATTATTAGTGTTACCCCCTATTATAATAGCCGGCTTATTACGAAACAATAACCGTGCTACCGCTAGCAGCGCTAGCAACGACAATGCTAGTAGCATAGTGCCTACTAAAGTGCCTACTAGAGTACCTGCTAAAGTGCCTCCTACCGAAGAGCCTACTATAGGACCTGCTAAAGAAGAACCTGCAGTTCTAGGTAACGACCTAGAATTGCCTGTCGACGACATTCTTAATAATATTGTTAACCGTCGATATAGCTAGCTAGCCTTTGGTCCCTAACTAGTAGCGAGACTTTAGGAAGCTACCTAAAACAGGCTTACTGCCTTACGTTAAGAACAATAGCTAAAGGATAATCTCCTCGAGATTCGCCGTCTATAGGAAGCCCTAACAACTACTACTAAGCCGATAGCAGGGCCTTCCTTACTACCCGTCCCTGTCTAAAAGAAGGATGCTAAGCTTAAGGACTATACCGTATTTAACAGCTCTAGTCGCAAACAATACAATAATTACATACGCGATTGTAAGCTTAACTAACGAAATGCGCCGAGGGCTCTTCTAGATAACTATTTACTAGTTGTCTACGCGATGTAGTACATCAATAGCGACCTAAAGCGTACCTAGGATAACCATTTCGATTCCCTTACTAATCAGACCGCTGTTTAGTAGCAAGACTATAAGACTATTATACTAGACACCCTTAGAAACCCTATACTAAGGCAATAGCACGCTTAGGACTAGTACCTTCGGGCTAAGCAAAAGACTAATCAATTAGCCCGTTTATTTAAGGCCTATTTAAAGACCCTCGAGGACGATTTGCTAGCTAAGACCGACTCTATCTAGATTTCCGAAATACGCCCTAAATTGCGATAGGAATTGGTCCTTAAATTGGACCGCCGTCGTATGTTCGAATAGGCTAACCTAATACGCATTCAATTTATAGTCGAAGTAGAAACAGCCGAGCGGGCTATCTAGCTCTAATAACGACTAGAATCGAGGATCCGACTAGCTAGTACTAACTGTAGCAACCGCGGCCGCGGAGGAAACTAAGGTTCCTACTATAATAACAATGCTGACAATAGGAACAGTAACAATAACCGTAGAAGAGGCCGTAGCCGCCGGCTATATAGAGGAGGCCGCGACAGGGGCCGTAGAAGGGGCTCGTATCCCTACAATGCTAACCGCTCTACTAACAATAATAATAGCTACGGCAGTCTACTAACCGGATTGAAGTGCTTTAATTGTAACAGCACTAGCTATCTACTAGGCTAATGCGACAAACCTAAGGACTAGGCCCGAATTGACCGTACTTCCGCCGAGTATAGGAAACATCTTTCAGCCGCTAATGCTACCTTAGTCGGCTCTTTTAATCAGTCGAAAAAAGAGTAAGCGCCGCACTAACTGTTAGCCTTATGCGGCGTAAGACTATCGATATTGTGCTAGCCATTATACGTACCTGTCTTATATCTAGGCCCGATACTAACTATAAGGCAAAGGTTATGCTAGACCCCGGAAATTCAGTTAGCGCCCTTATTAGCTATTACCTAGCTAAGCAATTAGACCTCCGACAACTGCCGAAAACTAACCTGCTAACCCTTGCTTAGTTTAATAACGCTCGGCACTTGACCTATAGGGCCTACTATGTTCCTATAGTTCTAAAAGACGACCTCGGAAATGAACGCCTACTAAACTTTACTGCCTACGCGGTAGATATAGATAGCCTCCTATCCGACATTATTATTAGCAACCCTGTTCTTAAGTACTATACTATAGTTATAGACTTAGGCAGTCAATAATGGCGATTTAGAATCGCTAGGAAAGAGGACATTAAACACATCGACATTAGCGAGTATCCTAATAATATTAGGGTCCTGTTTATTAGCAACCTGATACTAGCCTCCGCCTTAGCTAATCCGACTGCCGACCTGCTCGGTAGTAATAACGATGAACCTATGCCCCCTAATAGTATAGACCCTGATTAGCTCGAACGTATACTAGTGCCTATTCGAGAGACCTATATTAATGTATTCAAATATCACCTAGCATCGACATTGCCTATATTTAAGGAGACAGATTATAAGATTAATATTATAGAGGGCAAGGAGGTTCCTTTTGGCCCCCTCTACAACCTTAGTAAACGAGAGCTTGCTATATTGCGTAAGTACCTAGAGGAAAACCTAGCTAATAGTCGCATTCGGTACAGTAACAGCCCTGCTAGTGCACTAATCCTGTTTGTTCTAAAGAAGGATAGTAGCCTGCGGTTATGCGTCGATTACCGTAGACTTAATGCTGTTACTATTAAAGATCGTTGTCTACTTCCTCTTATTAATAAGACCCTCGATCGCCTTTCTAGTGCCTACTACTATACTATATTAGACATTAAGGACGCCTATTACCGCATCCGTATTCGTAAGGGCGATGAATAGAAGACAGCCTTTCGCACTCGCTATAGCTATTTTGAGTACTTAGTTATGCCATTTAGGCTAGCTAATGCCCCTACTATATTCTAGTCCTACATTAATCGGGCCCTATTAGGCCTATTGGATTACCTCTATATAGTTTACCTAGATAACATCCTGGTTTATATACACTCTCCTAACATTGCGGAATACTAGGCTGTAGTCCGCAAGGTACTCGATCGCCTAAGGGCCTATAGCTTGTATTGCAAGCCTTCTAAATACACCTTTGCTGCTAAGGAGGTGTTATTCCTTGGCTTTCTTATTTCAACCGAGGGTGTTAAGGCTGATCCTAACCGGATTAAAACAATTACTAAATGGCCCGTTCCTGCGTCTATTAAAGAGCTTCAATTATTCCTAGGTTTTACTAACTTCTACCGTCGGTTTATTAAGAGCTATTTACGGTATGTAATGCCCCTGACTAAGCTTACCAAAACTAAGGCCAACCTAACTAGAGAGTTCAAATAGACTGACAGAGCATAAGCCGCTTTTAACGGCCTAAAGCAACGCTTTACTAATGTCCCCTTATTGCACTATTTCGTGCTAAGTAAGCAGATCCGAATTGAAACTAACGCTTTATAGTTCGCTGTATTAGCTATTATGTTATAGTAGGCTAATAATACCTATTGGTACCCGATTGCCTTCTTTTTACGGAAGATAATCGACGTAGAACGTCGGTACGAGACCTACGAGTAAGAGCTCCTAGCAATCGTAGAAGCCTTCAAGCACTAGCGCTATTATCTCGATAGTGCTTAGCACCCTGTTTAGGTCTATACGGACTATAACAACCTCCGTAGAATTACGAAGGTTACTAGGGTTATAGGTCGACAGGCTAGATAGGCCGTCTACCTCGCCGGGTTCGATTTTAATATATTATATCGGCTAGGCGTAAGTAACCCTGCTAATAGCCTATCGAGGCGACCTAATTACGACAGCGAAACCTAATATATTAATTCTCTGTTTCCAACCCTATAGCATAAGATTGCTATAGACCTTGCTATAAAGCAGGCGTAGGATAAGCGGACTTCCGGACCCCGCGGCGGCAATAAATACTATAGCGGAGTTGTCGTTCTTCTAGTGTACGTTAAAAAGGACGTAGATCGCTCGAGCTATAACGACTCGATTAAAGATATTGCTATCTATAGCGATAGCACTATAGAAGAGGTTATAGTTAATCCGGCTACTAGTACTATTAGATATATACAATACGTACCTCGTTCGATAGTACAGGTGCTATTAAATGACTTTGTAAACGGGGATAGTTAGTCGTTTATAGATAAGCTGTTGCGTACTTAGTAGAGGGACGCCTTTACTATCGAGCGTATTAATAAGCTTATAAGTAGGCGGGCGACTCGATCCGGCAAGAGTAACAACAATTAGTCGATCGACGATAAAGGTTACTTAAAGTTCAAGGGCAGATACTATATCCCCGCTAAACAATCGATTAGATAAGAGCTTTTAAAGAGGCACTATAATAGTGAGCTCGCTAGTTACTATAGTATAGAGAGGTCGCACGAGTTACTATCGCGTATATACTACTAGCTAAATAGTAAGCGGCATATAAAGGAGTATATACAGACCTGTATAGTATGCTAGCGAGTTAAAGCACTAAAGTACTTACCATTTGGCGAGTTGTCTTTACTCCCTGTTCTAAAGAAGCTATTTGCTAAGCTTATAATAGACTTTATTATAGGCCTTCCTCCTGCTAAGCGTAGGGGCAGTAAGGATATGTATAATACTATCCTTGTTATAGTAGATCGATTTACTAAAGGCGCTCGATACATCCTAGCGCGGAAGGATTAGACTGCTATTAATATAGCAGAGGCGCTATAGACTGACATCTTCTGCACCTATTAGGGAACCCCTAAGGGGATAGTCTCCGATAGGGGCACGACATTCACATCGCACTATTAGAGCGAAATATGCCTATAGCTAAGACTAAAGCATCGGCTATTAATAGCCTTCTATCTATAGACTAACGGTCAAACAGAGAGGCAGAATGCTACCCTGTAGTAGTACCTACGCAGTTATATTAACGAGAATCCTAGGGATTGGGTTAATCTCCTGCAGCCTGCAGAATTCGTGTACAATAATAGTGTACACTTATTAACTAAGGTTTTACTATATATAGCTATAATAGGTCAAAACGCCGCGTTGCTATAAGATCTATTTACCTCGCTCGAGGCCGAGCGCAAGGAAAGGGAAGCGCGTTAAGTACTAGAGACACTAGCGGCAATAGAACGTATCTAGAAGATGCGAGAAATCTATGCTAAGATAGCCGAGAAGTTGACAAAGGCTTAAGAGTACTAAAAGACCTACTACGACAAGCACTATACGCCGATAACCTTCAAACAAGGCGATATAGTTATACTAAGCACTAAGAACCTCCGTATCCGCAAGCACCTATCACCTAACGGCAAAACAAGGCCTAAGCTCGCACTAAGATACATTAGCCTATTCCGCATTCGGGAAGTTAAGGGCTCCTCCGTATAGGCCTATTAGTTATAGCTCCTACCTTATTACACTATCTATAATACCTTCTATGTATCCCTCCTTAAGCCGTACTACCTACGCGAAGGGGATGAAGCCCCTACAGAATACGAAGACATACTAGCGGATAGTAAGGAGCTGTAGTCTATAGAACGTATCCTATAGCATCGTACTAGGTAAGGCAAGAAGGAGTACCTGCTAAGATAGCAAGGCTATTTACCTAAATAGGACTCGTAGGAAGCTAAAAACTCTTTTAAAGACATAACTAAGTTATTGGATAAGTATTAGACCAGCGTAAAGAATAAGAAGAAGGCTAAGGGCCTATAATGTCGCCTAGGAACAATGCTACCCCCGGGGTGCTATTAGCTAACTAATTAGAGGCCGGCAAACTAGGACAATAAGACTATACTACTATAGTAAACGCGCACCGAGTGTTAATAAGCGCGCTATAACGCGTCAACTATCCGCTGCTCTTTTAGGAAACTACCTCTCTACTAACGCGCCCTATAGGTCCCCCTTTTGTTCTTTATTCTATCGAGGCCTCGAGACCTAAGTATTCGACAAGGGCGACGTACGCGCGCGTACGAATAACGGTAATAAAGGTGATAGTGTCGCGCTACGAGCTAGCAGTGCGCCGGCGGCTGGCGCGGCTATATTAGTAACAGTATTACGGAGTGTATTATTAGTCGAAGAAGGAAATCGAAAGCAAGGTAAAGTTAGCGCTAAGACGACTAGCGCTGCTATTGTTAACATTACTTACTATTGTCGCTGCGCCTATAGACACAACCTTACCTATACTACGAGCCTAAGGCACCCTTAATTAAAACTTTGATTAAAGCCTTAAGCCTATTAAAGGTTTAATTAAAACTTTGAGGCTAAGTCAAAACTTTAACTAAGTTAAAAGATTGAGCGACTAATAGACTAACTAAGGGCAAAACTATAGAGCTAAGCTAGCCGGGGTCGATCTTACGGACAATAGGTTACTCCTCGATCTTTCCGACCCTTTAAGCGAGGCGAACCTCTACTACTGTACTTACAATAGCCTTCACCTATAGAAACTAGAAGAACTGAGTTTTTTGAAAAGATATAATTAGTTAATACTTAAAGGCTGCCAAACCTAACTAATTTAGGCTAGTAAAACTACGATAGTAAATAATAGCCCTCGTAATAACAAGAACAACCCTCGGAAGCGGACAAACCCTCGGAGCGGACATTTCTAGGTCTATTAGAGTAGACGCAAAGAACTCGTACGACATCACTTAGAACGGAGGCAGTGCTGCAATACCTCGTACGTCTACCTATTACAGTAGGGAAGACGCGCTCGTATTGTAATTAGTCGAAGGCCCTTAATTCTTATAGATATATATCACTTTATAGTTTATTATATATAGAGATGGCGCAGTTAGAGTTGTATATTATATTGTTTAGAGGTAAGGTTTAATATAGTTACATAATCAGGTAGTTAAGTGTTCAATTTAGCGCGGGCTAAGCAGCTTATTAGACTTGCTAAGTTAGCGGCAATAGAGGTCGAGATTGGAACATAGGCAGGCTACGAGGGCGCGGCCTTTAGAAGGGAAGCGTATATTAGGACTAAAGAGGCTATACGTGATTGGCATATAACTAGGCCGAGTGAAGCTAGGGTCTCGATGCCTTAGGCAGGGCTTGGCGCTTGGCGTTAGGCTAACTCTCCTGCCTTCCTCCCTCTCCTTCTAGATCCTTATCGAATACTATACTAATTCACTACTACCCTATCTACCTGCTAACATAACCCTTCTCACAACGAAATAGATATATTCTTACTAGTGCCGCTAATTACTATTATAGCGATAGACATACTAGTAAGCCTACTACCGGAAGGTATATCGAAGGATATAATACCGCTATTTAGTATAGACTAGGCGGACCGCTTTCTAAAGCGCTATAGACTTAGCAAGGTTAAGTCTAAACCGATTAAAATATAGTAAAAGGAAGCTTACGACCCTTCTACGATAAGAAGCTAGTTTAACCGGTTTAAGGCGATAATAAAGCGGCTAGATATAAAGCCGCGGAATATATAGAATTTCGATAAAACTAGCTTCTAGATTAGAATTAGCGGTAACGAGTATATCGTTATAATAGATACGAAGCGGCGCGCCTAGACTAAGTATAATAGTAACTATACGTATATAACTGTCGTCGAGACTGTAAACGCGTTTAGTAAGGTAGTAGACTATTAGTTAATCGTTAAAGGTATAATAGTCTAAGAACGGTAGGTGCCGAAGAAAGGTAAGTCTATTACTACTACTACTACTATTGCTACTTCCGAGTCCGAGTCCGCTTCTAAGGCAAAGGCAACGACACCTACTAACTATACTCTCTCTTATTCTTAGGCAAGGACAACTTCTTAATTACTATTAACGAGTCTAGATATATAACCGACGATACTATAATATATTATATCCGCTAGTTTAAGCGAAAGACGAGGCCTAAAGATCTAAACGAGTAGAGGGTATTATTATGCGATAATTACGGCTCCTACTACTTTAAGGAATTTGCAGCCTTTATAAAGCGGCATAGGATTCAATTATAGGGCCTATAACTACATACTTTATACTTTATATAGCCTTTAGATATAGTCCTATTTTAGGTATATAAGCTAAGGTATAGGCAAGCGGTACTAGAGGCTACATACCGAGGTATTAGTAAATTCGGAATACCTAAGTTTGTTAAGGCACTCTTAGCTATTCGGGCTAAGATATTTACTTTATATAATATAAGGGCGGCATTCCGGAAGACTAGCATATTCCCGATTAATAGGGAGGTCCCTTATAAGTATATTCGAGATTAGTATATAGCTACTAACTATAATTAGAACTAGTAAGCAATTAAGAGCGAGGTAGTATAGGAAGAAGCCCGGTATAATAAATCGCTAGTAATAGTAGATATAGCTTAGTAGGAGTATATCGCATCGGTTAAGTAACGACGTTCCGCGGAGCCTACTATTATCGATCTAGAAGGCTAGTCGTACGCTAATAGTTGCTACTACCTCGGGGATCTCGAGAACTTAATCGCTTAGGGTATACTATCGTTACTACCTCTACTACCTTAGCGAACGCCGACCCCCGAATTGCCGCAATAGCTTCTATATACTTCTACTAGCCCTCGTACGATTAAGGCATCTCGTAGTGCTATATAAGCTCGTAAGGACTTCCGACGGTCTTATCTAAAACTAGCCTCGTAGGGTATCGATTCTATATTACTATCGTTTAACCTATTTTCTTTGTTACCTATAAAGCAAGTAGAAGAGGCCTATAATATATTAGTTAACGCGGCTATTTGTAAGGGTAAAGAATACAAGCGCAAATACTAATCTATAAGTATTGTTAAGCGAGCAAAGAAGCGGTAGAAGGAATAGCCTAATCGGCTTATTCGAGTAGGTACTATCGAGGTAAATAAATTACGCTTATAGGTTACGTAATAAGACAAAGACCTAGCTAATAGCGACCGCTAGAAGATACTATAAGAGGTATAGAATACTATCGACAAGGCGCGATTATATCGGCTTAAGTATAGCGAGGCCTTCTATATCGTATTTAATAATAATAGCAAGACTAAGTAGACAGACGTTAACCTTTAGTCTATCGATAAGCCGCTACGGCGTATCTTTAACCTAGCGCTTCTTACTACTAATAGCAATAATAGTAGTAATAATAACACTCTAAAAAAGACCGGCGATCTATATACGACTATTCTTAGCGACTATAGGCGCCGCACCGATATATCTAATAGTAGTATAGTTACCTATAGCTAGAGTCTACCGAGAATACTACTATTACCGAGTCGTACTTACGACTATAACGAAGGCGACGTTATAGTATAAACCGTTAAGCTAAGGCGATAGCTAAATAGCCTATTCGTATAAGAACCTAATACTCGACTAGACTAGCTATAATAAGATAAGGCGCTACTCGATAAAGATACTGTCTATACTATACTCTAGCCTTATCTAGTACCTCCTTGTCGCTGCTACGAGTCTGTCTAAAGCAAGCGCTATTTCTATAACGTTCCGAAGAAATCTAGCCGTTATAAAGGCGCGGTCGCTAGTAGTAAGAATAACCCTATTAAGCTAGAAAAGGTAGATAGTAGATATAATAGTCGGTTATTTACTTAATATAAAGAGGTAATAGCTATATAATAGACATATAGGCCGATATGTAAAGTAATCGATTATATAGTAGACTCGAGGTTTGCTAAGAGGCTAGATTAAGGTCCTACGGTCGTAATTTAGTTACTAATATACCGGAAATCTACTATTCCTACCTCTTATAGTGCTTATGTTCAGTTTCCTATTATATGTGCTCTATAACATTGCTGTCGTCGAGTTTTACGTATAGCCTACTAGGAAAGTGCGATTTTACGTATAGCTTAAATCCCCGAGCTAGGGCGAGGGGTGAAGTGGGCTGACGCAACCCCGGATAGGGTGTGGTACTCACACCAACGTGGACAGCAACACGTTGCTCTCACGAGACCGTGCCACCGTGGTACATGGGATGTACATGGCACTGGCAGTGTGGATGCGCGGCGTGTGGCATGCGAGACAGCAGCGCTTGCATGCAACGGCAATGGCAATGGCAATGGCAGCGCATGACACGGCGGTGTGCCTCATACGGCGGTGTGCCTCACTTCGGTTGTCTAGTAGGAAATGCAACCGCAGTCGTCTCTTCGTCGGACGGCGGTCGGTGCAGCCACGGATTTGCAGACATATTCTAAATGCGAGCTGGCCGTGATCCGTTGGTGGCCGCGGGCGTTGCGGGAGACAATTTGGGTTCAAGTTGCGATTCAGGTCAGTCGAGGTTTGTGGTCACCGTCGAGGTTTGTGGTCACCGTCGGCGGTTACTTGTTCCAACTTTGGTATCACCGGGCGTGGTGGAGGGTGTGGGTGTGGGCAGAAGTATGGGCTCCGTGTGAGCCGGTGAAGGCGTGCGTGCGCAGTAGAAGAAGGATATCCCTTTGTAGTTGGCAAATTTCGTCCCTAATTTAAAGGTTTCGAGTGGCTTAGGGGTGCGGCAAGCTAGTGCATAGACCTTCCGCTTCTTGGCTATTAGATAGACCCCTTTATATGCTATTCTAGTACGTAAATCTATGCTCTTTTATATAAATAATATCGTTATATACTACTTTCTATCGAGTATTAAATAAGTCGTTACCTAATAAAGGGCTCGAGTCGGAGGAAGAGGAAGGGGCCGAATTCGAGGTATATAACCCTCGGGTGCCGGCGGAGGAGACCGATTCGTACGAGAATAGAATTAGAAAGGAAAAGGTCGAGTTTACTATAGTAGAAGGGCTAGATCTACCTCGGTTATAGAACTTTAATCCCCTATAGGCACTACCGAGTATAGAACGTTAGTTTTATGTCCCCGACGTTAATAGGGACTGCTTATACGATATAGAACTGCCTTCTAATTGTAGCTACGCTTCTACTAATAAATCTATATACGAAGACTATACCGCTAGTCGAACCGAGTTTAGTAAGGCCTAGAACCTCCTATAGAGGGTCTAGGAGCTGTTTTAGACTGCGGAGGTAAAGGAAATAGTTACTAGCTTCACTAATTAGTATATCGACTAGTAAAGAGATAACGGCCTTACTAAGAAGGTAAAACAATAAGCGGCTAATTATAAGGCTATTAAGACAGCGGAAATCGATATCTAGCTTAGATTAGTATATTATATCGGCGTAGTTAGTTAGAATACGCCTAGTAACTGCTAGGCGGACGATATAATAATGCCGTACTACCGTACTATACGGTTTATAAAGAAGCGTCGCTTTTTATAGATAAAGAAGTTTATTAAGCTATTAAATATAGTAAAGGACTAGGTACTAGCGACGAAGCATTAGTATATAAAACTAGAGCCGATTAGCAGTCGTATTAAGGCCGCCTTTAAGAGATACTACTTACCTCGAAGCTAGGTATCGATTAACGAGATTATTGTCCGCTTTACTAGCCGTAGTAGACACGTTAAGGTTATTAGAAACAAGCCTTGTCTAGAGGGCTACGAGCTTCTCGCTCTTTACGATACTAGCTATATATACGATTATATATTTAATTCGCTTATTTCTAGCTTCGAGAATAACCGTCCGCTAAATAACGAGAAGATAGCGCGAGTGCTAGAAGGTTATTAGAATAAGGAAGAAGTTGCTATTACGAAGGGCTATATTAAACGGCTCTCGGTAACGGCACGTACTACACTCCGCCTAGCCCTTAGCTTGCTAGTAGGTAGGCAATACTATATCTATATAGACAATAGGTTTACTAACGTACTATTATTATCGTATATACGCTTTGCTAGGGTTGCTAGATATAGTACCTATAAGTCTAGTAGTATAGATTATCTATAGGTATTAAGGGCGGTAATAGTTAGTAGTAGGAAGAAGACTCGCCTCCTACTAGGCACTTTAGCGAGTATAGTAACGGCCTTAGGCAACGGTGCCGTTCTATCTCTTCTATAGCAAGACTCTAACCTAGTTTGCCTAGAAACGATAGTATATATAGGCTACGAGATAGACGAAATAAAGCGCCGAGCGCTAGTTATTAGGGGAAACACTAATAAATAGAAAAAGGACTTTATATTAGCTATCTACGATTCCGCACTATAGGTACCCGATAGGAAGAGGGTTATTAGCTAGCCTCGAGTTGCTATCGATTACAACCTCTATATAGGCGATATAGATATTTACGACTAATTACGCTCCTACTATCCGACTTAGCTTATTAGTTATCGCAACTAGATACCGCTATTCTTCTAGCTATTAGATACGATATATATTAACGCCTATCTCCTTACTAAGTATAAATACGGTAACCCTCGCTAGTACGACTAGATAACTAAGTTCTCGTACTATAATATATATAGACTCTTCCGCTATCGACTAGCTTAGAACCTTATCCTTTCTAGCGTACGAGAACTTTACAGACCGTACGAGACTAATATTAGGATAATAGAAGAGATAGCTGCAAAGATTAATATACTACGGTAGCGGCGGGTACGAGATAAGGATAGCAAGCGCGGCAAATATATTAAATAAGGCAAGACTAAGTTGCCTGTTTAGCTCTACTTCTTAGAAGAATATAAGCCTATTAAGGTAGAGCTAAAGTACTATTAATTCTATATATTTAAAGAGCGGTATTAGCAATAGCAAGTAGATAAGTATAAGACAAGGTAGCGCTATAACGACTATAGCTAGTACCTCTATATTAAGTGCTATAACGACTTCTATAACCTTATACCTAGCTACTACGACTAGACCTTACCTCGCTATAGTCGATCTGCCGTATTTTCGAAGGCCGCTTAACTATAGTAGCTAGTAGACGACGACGCGCCTACTAAGCCTAACGTTAACTAAACTCGTCGAGTCGCCGCTCTAATAAATATATCTTACTAATAAGCCGATAGATTAACTACTCGAGCCTTAGATAGCGGTCTTTAATAGAAGGAAGGTCGTCTATTTCTAGGTCTAGGTTTGCGGGTATAACCGGCTTACTAAGCCGCCTTAATATTGTTCTAGTATCCTCTTCTTTAGGCTCCTTTGCTAATAATTTTAGTATAGTTAGTAGCGTACTAGAGAGGGTCGAAATCTAACTTAGATACGGCGATAAGATAGGCTTATTATCCGAATATTAGCTCTATAGTAATAGTATTAGAATTGGCCTTCTATACGGCTTAAACTACTTACTTCCGCTACCTCTAACCGCTCTATTATAGCTTGTATTTACTACTAGGTCTATTATATACTAATAGTATAAGATTGCTAATGTTTAGAAGACCCTAGTATATACTAGGCTAGAAGGGGTTTAGTTATTTACTTAACGGAAGGTCCGGAAGACTAATATTAGCCTTCGGTAGCTAACCAGGGTTGAAAATACACTTTAGACAACAAAGGGATGACTGCTGACGGGAAGCAAGGCAAGGCAAGGCGTTTAGGCGTACGCGAATCAGATGGAAGGCGAAGGGTGAAAGTCGGGGAGAGGAGCGAGGCGGCGGCGGCGGCGGACTTTTGGTTCGGCTGGGTGCGCTGCTTGTGCGCGGCGTGCAGTGGCTCTTTTCCAACCCTGCATTTCACGTCTTCCGCTTCGTTTGGCTGTTGGTTGCATGAGCGTCACAGCACAGCACAGCACAGCACAGCACAGCACAGCACAACACAGCACAACACAGCGAGACAGCGCAGTGCACAGTGCTCATAAGAAGACGGAGCGTCTGTTGTCTCGGACCAGGCAGACAGGCAGACAGGCAGACAGGCGGAGACCTCAGGCTCTTCTGTTGGTGTGGCTTCAGCCCCGGTAAAGACTTTGCTGCTGATCTGAACCTTGACTCCCACACGCTTTTGCTTGCTCGCATCACGGAGCACCTCAGACCTTACCGCACCCAGAACTCCTCGCTGGCGCCCGCAGCTGGTCTGCCTGTGCGCTTGCATCTTTCCTCCCTCGCCGCTTCCTCTTCGCCTTTTCTCCCACTCCCACCCCATCCACTTCCTGCACTCGCACGTCACACGTGCACTACCCGCCTTGCCAGGGTAGTCCCTTGCCTCTGGCCACACTTGGTCCCGTACTCCTTCGCCCTCATCACCCTCCAGCGCCTTCCTAGCCATTCTGACGTCGCCCTCCCCGAACCATACACACAGACCCAACTCTCACTTGACACTGGACATTTCGAATCTCGCAACACCAAAGTCTACTGTGCCGTGTCAAATCACAACAGAATTTCCCGTTCATCTAAGTCTGACCAACACCCTTCCCAAGCCTCTGCTCGCTCTCCACCCGCTCCTCCCTTCTCTCCGACATCCGCTTCGACTTGCTGTGTCCCGCACCACGCCCAGCGCCCAGCATGAAGCGACAGACCTCAATCGCCCACCTACTCTACAACTACTTGTATCCGCATCCCAATCAAAACGACCCGCCATCCTTCAGCGCACATCTCGCCCGAAATCTGGTGCCGGAAGTCCGAATAGAAGTGGCTACCTTCTATGGTGATCTCAACTCGGCCGAAGCTCGCTACCCAGGCCTCAACTACTGCTATCCACCCCATCGCATGAGACTGGGTCGTTTCAAGCATCACAAGCGCCTCTTTGATGCCTTTGACAATCTTGGCCTTACGTACAACGAAATCCAGGACTTTTGCTGCTGGGAAGGTACCAAGTGGGCGAGGGAGCGCTATGAGAAAGATGAAGGCGTGAAGGTGATAGACACGACTGGAGATGAGATTGGTCCATTCGTGGACCGCAGAGAGCGCGTCGCAGAAGACCTGAGGAGGCATAGCATCACAAGAAAGACGGATATTTCGGTCATCGTCGAGGAGGCACACACCAGCCATTCTCGGCAACCTCCGATCGAGGAGGATGACGAGGAAATGGATGATGTAGAATCAGAGGGAGAGCCGGAGCCGGAGACGACAGACGCATCTACCGAAACTGATCGTGAACCACCTTCAGAAGTAATGGCACGTGAGCAGCATATCGCAGATTTGGAACACCGCCGCGAGCAATCAATTCATCAAAGAATCAACCAACACATCATCCGAGCTTGGGAGCAAGGCCAGACGCTGCCTGCGGAAATCGAGCAGTACCTGAAGGATCAGGCAGAGCGCGGCAACTCCGACCTGACACGTCTCTTGGCGAGTCGACGTGGATCACACGCATACAGTGCACCGGAGAACACCGCTGTCGTGGCAACCCAGGCATCTCGGGCTGCAGCATGATCCACATTTCACACTCACCAATTCATCATCATCATCATCATCATCATCATAATCACCCAAACGACAAGCGACTAACAACACCAAGAATTAAGCTGCGACGACATTCATCTAAGTCGTCCTTCACACACGGATAAGCCGGTCAAGACCTGCTCTCATCAATCATGAAGGCAGGCAAATTAATGCATTTTGAGAGGAGTTCAGCGGCGGCAAGCATGGATGAGCGAGAAAGGCATGGGAAACGGAGTTCTTGAGTACGGGGGAATCGTGGTTTGCGTGTTCGTTTTAGCGCAGGGAGTTCCAGTTGCGCGAGAAAGGGTCTGTTTCTGATGTTTCTCCGGGTTGAGTTTCGCCCGACATGGTGGTGGAGCAGCGGCGAGCGAGGCAGCATGCAAGCAGATTTTACTTTTTTGCCTTCTTCTAACCACGTCTGGTAAAAATCATCTTACTATCTCGATTAGCAAGATATGTTGTCTCGCAGCAGACAGACAGAGAGAGAGGGGGGGGGGGGGAAATCGTTGTTTGGCTGGCTCGGACCTTCTTCTTCCATTTCCGATTTCGTAAGCCTCGTCCAAGTATCCAAGTGCCGAAGCCACTGCTATTTCAGGTATGTGCTGGCATGGTTTTGCTGGACTGTGTAAACCGTGTTTCATCTCACGCATAGGCTTTGCTCGCTCATCACAGCACAACTTACAAGCAGGGTTCTTCAATGCGTGCTAATAATCGTAGGTAGCACGCAAAATGGTGCGTGCTACCTATTGCGGGTTATTAGTATGGTAAATCTCGTAGATAGCACCTAGTATAACTCGCAGAGGGCATATCTACTATTACTATTAGTTTTTAACCCCCTAAGTGTTATTTTAGTATAGTACGCGTCTTGCCTTCGCGCCTCTTATAGAACTAGCTTTATAAACCTTATCGTCGCTATTATTATCGCTATTGTATCGCATTCTAGCTCTTATTACGTGTATTTCTTACCTACTATACTAAGGAACGACGACTAGTTAGTATACCGCTATTTTACGTAGTATAAGGATAGAGATAGTAAAAGGCGCGTATCCTATAAATATAGCGGCTGCTAGTATAATAAGGTAAAGGATCGGAGGCGTAATAAGGACTACGCGGACGCGTACGAGTTTAGGAAGGCCGCTAAAGGTAGTAGTAGTAGAAGGTCGACGTCGGTAGAACTAGGACAAGAAATACTACTATTCTTCGAGCTAAGTGCGAGTTAGTACGCGTACGTCGAACAGCTATACGCGGCGGTTTGTTTCGAAGAGAACGAGCCCTTTACCTTCTAGTAGAAGCTAGCGATTAAGCGCCTATTTAGCGCTATCTGTTTAGGCTTCGAGTTACTAGACTAGAACCGTATTCGCCGTTACTTATTGCCGAAGTACTTCGCGAAGGTAGAAGAAGCGGTGCTCGAGAAGGTAGCGTATAACAACGAGCTATCGCTTTAGATTAACGGCTCGACTAATAAGAATAGAATAGGGGTAATAACGCTCTCTATTATCGACTCGACTAGTTGCTATACCCTCGAAACGCGTTAGATAGAAAGCACTAATAAGAGCGCGGAAGAAGGCGTACGTTAGACAAAGGCGAAGTATAAACAGCTTACTGCTAGTAACCTCTCTCGGATTAGTACTATTGCCTTCGACACCTGCGAGGTTAATATAAAGATAATAAGGTTGCTAGAAGCAGACCCTTTACTAAGCTACGTTATTATAGTGCCCTGCAACGCCTATAGCGAATGTCTTTATATAAAGGACATCTTCCGAGAGCCCTTAATCGCGGCATTCTATAGTGAAGTATTATACCTATATACTACCCTTACTCGGAAGAAGGCTATATACTAGTTACTTAAGCAGTACTAAAGAGCCTATTACGATAGCAAGATATATGCTATAACTATATAGGGCAGTACCCGATAGGCGACAATATTAGGTGTTTGTAAGTCTATTCGCCGTACTAAATACACCCTTTAAGACCTCGTACGCGACCCTCGCTATTTACTAGATTATAAGGCCGTTTCTTTAGTAAAGGACTAGAACTTCTAGACCTAACTTAATGCTATTATTTAGGTACTAGAGCCTCTAAATAACTAACTCGTTCTCGTATAGAGCAAGGCTTATACGCTCGAAAAAGTAATACCTAGCTAGCATCAAATAAAGGCGGATTTAGAGCGACTTGTAGACCTAAAGAACCCTCTACTAATCTAAGAGATAATCGACGGTATAGAACACGTCTGCCTTACTCGCAAGAACGCTCGTACTATAACTAGTTAGTAAGAGCGCTTTAATCGTCAGATTAATAAGCACTACTAGGCAGTATACTTCCTTAATCCGGCGACTTTAGCAAAGCTAGATAAGAGGCAACAAGAACAGGTTATTGCGGCCCTTCGGACGGTTATAATAGACGTTGCTAAACAGCTTTAGATTAAGAATGAGTACTACGACTTTATCTATAGAACAGGCTTCTTCTTACCGTTAAATAACTGCTAGACTCTGTCTATAAAGGGCTTCTAGTCTAACCGCTATATAGTCGCTCCTATATTAGCCGAGTACGCGTTGCGGCTTTGCTTAACGACCGCTAATATAGTAACTGCTAAGCGGACCTTCTTAGTCCTTCGGCTAGTTTAAACACGACTAAGATACCGCCTTATAATAGAGCGGTTAAACTAGTTAATATTCATCTACTTTAATAGCCGTGTTCTACGCGCTTCTAAGCAACCTGTAACTAAGAAGCGGAAGCGCACTGCTTAGAGCTAGAGCTAGTAAGAGAGCGACTTTACTAAAGAATAGATACACTAATTTAAAGCGGAAGAATAGGAGGCTATATTTAATACTATAGTAGAGCTCTAAGAAGCATTGTCTGCCGCAGTAAACACTACTTTAGACAATGTAATAGACAGCGAGAGCGAAGATCTAGAGAAGGTCTATAGGCGTATAGATATTAGCGACCTGCTAGCCTAAATTAGCTACTTTGTATACCTAGATTAACACCTTTCCTAAGTAATCTATGCCGGATTTCCTACCTCGGTTATACACCTGCGTACTAACAATATTGTTAGCACGCAAATGCGTGCTAATTATTTTAAATCGCATGAGCGCTACCTACGATTGAAGAACCCTGCTTACAAGTCCTCTAGTGTGTGCCACGTCAACGCTTATACCTTCACAAGGTTACCACTTCAGAGAGAGAGAGTTCAAGGGACCAGTTCATCATCACATTCAACAACAAAAAAAAGTCAATCTCGTCTCAAATTGGTTCTATATATATACCTTATCATTTCACCACACCATCATTGAAATTAATTCTCACGCTCCAGAAGCAATGTCAATGTCCGTTATTAATTCCCCGAAAAAAACATCAACATGAATCCCCGGCTTAAACCTCCCACCTTCAACTTGCTCATTCAAAAACTTCTCACAATCATACCCGAATTCTACGAGTTCGTCTTCGCTGCACCATTCTCCCATCCCCATCAAGCCAATCGGCACCTTACCTTTCTCTTTTCCCATCATCAGCGTATCCGATCGGGACCGAAATCGCGGGACATCCAAGAAAAATTCGCTAACCATACATACTCCATATTCCGAAGCTGTTTATTCGCATTCGTGAGTCCATGGCTCAAATCTGCCTTTTCGATTTTCCACCCCGCCTCCGCTGTTGTCGGGGACACGATGATGAGGCCTGGGTGTGTGGAGAAAAGGTGAGAGAGGTGTTGCATGATGAGGTTGCGGAGGCGTTGAGCTTGGAGGAAATCTATGGCTGTGGTTTTTCGGGCGACGGGGATTACGACTTTGTTGGCTGGGGTGAGGAGGTAGGTGGAGGTTTGGGGGATTCCTAGGCTTAGTTCTGAGAGGATGGTCATGGCGTGGGCGAGTTGTCCTTCGGGGAGGAGGGGGAGGGTGATGTCGATGAGTTGGTAGTTTTGGGTGGAGACGAGCCAGTCGATGGCTTTTTGGCAGGAGGATTTTACGAGGGTGTCTGCTCGGTCGAACCAGGGGCCGTAGATGCCTAGGACCTTGGTTTTTTGAGTCGTGGTGAGGCTGCTACTACTGCCTGGTGGTTTGAAGAGTGATGAGTCGGGATCGAGGGAATCAGGCTGTGCCATGATTCGGTAGCCGATCTCTAGGTCGATCATATTTGCTGCGATAGGTCCGGCCACTCCGGTGCTGCGCGCTAGATCGGTGGATGGACGCTTGGATACTCTTCCATGCGATGGCTTGAGCCCGTATACGCCGCAATACGTCGCTGGGATGCGGATGGATCCTCCGCCATCGTTGCCTTCGCATAGTGGTGTCAGACCTGCAGCCACGGCGTATGCGCTTCCGGTTGAAGATCCGCCGCAATAGTAGTCCTCGTGATTGGGGTTCAAAGGTGTTCCAAATGTCTACGTACACGTTAGAGTGGCTTTGCGGATCTTCTGTCTCCGTCTCCCCAGCCGAGGAATCTGAGGATCGCAGCGGCACAGCCCTGTACAGTTCCTGCGAGCAAGGAGATGGAACTGTCGAGTCGGACTTACAGGATTGTTACCAGTGATATCCGACCCGAGTTCCTGCATAGTCGTCTTGCCGATCACAACGGCTCCAGCATCTAGCCAACGCTGTACACAATACGTAGTCGCATCGTCTTTCCGAGTGAAGTCGATCTTGGAAGCGTAGCATTTTCGATAGCCAGCAAGATCAACCTCGTCTTTCACGGCGACTGGCACGCCGTCAAGCACACTTCTGAATTTGCCATCCTTGTACCGTTGCGTACTTTCTTCTGCAGCTTTCAAAGCAAGATCCTGCCTGACCTGCAAGAAAGCCTTCGAATATCTCTCATCTGCCCCCTTCGCGTCTCGATCAATCAGCGGCAATAACGCTTTGGCAACCGCAGTAGGTGTGATACGTCCAGACTTGTAAGCTTCATGATAATCCAGCACGCTCACATGCACTTTGGAAGCCGGTCTCCGGCCATCCCAAGCCTCGTCGAGCAAAGATTTGAGGTATTACCGTGCCGGAGTAACCGTGCCTACCCCACGTATGCCGCGCGATTCGCGTCTCCTAGTAATTTGTTAGTAAAGCCGAATTGAATGCTATTCCAGCTATACTTCTCGCACTTCTCGCTCTAGTAGTAACGCGTAGGGTTAAGAAGGAGGCATTTCTCGAGCCTGCCGTCGATTTAGTACTAATAACTAAACAATGCCTCCCCGCCGCAAACCTAACGCGTCTCGTAAGGCTAAAGAGGCCGCAGAGTCCGCCGCTATAATAGCAGAAGCGCAGTCTACTACCAACCCGAAGAAGCGTAAACGCGCCGCAGCGAGTGCCTTAAAGAAGCGGCAGAATAGTAAGGAGCCTGCTATCGATTAGCAGTCGCAAATAGACGACCAATTGCTAGAAGCTAGCGGTTATCCGGAGGGTTAAGAAGAAGCGCCTACAGAAGACGACGAAATAGAAGAAGTCGTACCTCCTAGAGCCGATAATAAAGAGAGGGTTAATAAAGATAATAAGGACGCTAAAGCGTAGTAAGAAGCCGAGATTGAGTATAACTTCCGCGCGCTAGTATATATATCCTACGGTAAAGAACGCCTACGTAGAGATTGTTAACTACGCGTACGGCGAGTGTCTAGCTTCGAGCCCTAGCGCAACTTCCTCGAAGTGTGCGATAAGTGGTATAGTAGCAAGGAAGATAAGTACGACTGTCGAGAGATTATCGTTAAGTGCTCGTATAATAGTCTTCGATAGCGAGATATCTTCTCGATAAGTGTCGGTAGCGATAAACGAGAACAAGACTCGGCCTAGCTCGCTATTCTAGATTAACTCGACGATTAGTATAGTGCTAATAAGCAAGGCCTCACTATGCTTCTAGATATAATAGTAATTGATCTAAAGCCGCTATAGACGCCTATATAGTAGCGAGCGAGACAGTAGCAATAGCGACCAACTCTAGGCGGCTCTTAGAGAGTGACTGCGACTTAGCGGCAGTTAGATAAAGTGCGTCGGCAGCGTCGTCTCGAGTTAGAAGAAGAAGCTAGCAATCTACGGCAAACGCTAACAATTAAGGAGCTTCGTAAGGAAGATAATAGCGACTATCGAGAGATAATAAAGCGCGTATAGGCGTACAAGAAGACAACCTGTGACTAGCACGGTTAGTATTGCTATTATAACGGCTCTAACCTAGATACTTCTTACTGCTTAATCTATAAAGAGATAGCTATAGCGTAGGCGGCTAGAATAGCGAGAGGCGACCTAACTATTATAGATCTAGGCTCTTCACTTGTTAATAAGATGTAGCGCTATAAGCAGCGCTATATAAGCAACTCGGCTCGCAATCCATTCGCTTAAAGTACGAAGAGCGCAAAGGCCAATAGTAGATTTAATAGCGGCGGCGTAACGGTAAATAACTATATGCCTAGCTCTACGATAGCAAAGGAACAGTTGCCTTCGAGTCTACTACGTAGCTTACAACCGGAAGCAGAATAGGTAGACCTAGTAGACTAAATCTACGAGTTCTTTGCCTAGCTACGTTAAAGGATATATTAGAGCTATCGATTAGAAGACCTAGAGCATATAGAGCGAGTGTTTAAGGACCGGGAGCTTAGGTTATTAAGATATATCGGTATAACAGAAGGAAAGTGGTGTGAACTAGGCTTTAAAGAAGGGCAATAGGAGTATTTCCGCTAAGCGGGGCGGAAGTATATAAAGGATAGACGGCTTTGAGATTTATAGAGTTTCTATACAATACTATACCGTAGAAAAATACTAAAAAAAAGAGATAGCCTTATTATATGCGTATACTATCGAGAAATAATTATTGTATAATGAATATTATATATTGTTATTGTATTCTAATAGTTGTATGTAAGCTAGAAATGCTGAAGGGGATACGGCTTTACTAACTCCGAGCGAAGCCGAGCGAAGCCGAGCGGAAGCCGATCGAGTTTAAGGCGACGAGATCTCCTTAATACTACGCCGGCGGTAGTCGAAATTAGTGTGCGATAACAGAGGGTTCGTCTTGGCACGACTTTGTCTAACAAATTAGTAAGCGTTTGCTTGTCTAGCGAACCGCCGAGCATATAAGGTAGACCTACGAATACCGGATGTATTTTAATCGGAGATTCGATTAATATCGGTACCTAGAGGCCTAAAACTACGCTTTCGTATGCGATACTGTATCAACCTGTTCTATAGTATATTGAAGGAATAGACCGAATGTCTCGTATGCCTTTGCGAGGTCTATATTACGCCTAATCTATGCCTTAAGCGAGTTAAAGGACATCTCGATAGGATTGAAGTCTAGTAAGTATAGCGGCAAGTAACGTAGGTGAATGCTAAAGCTATTACACAGGTCTTAAACGCGTAGAGTGTAGTGTATCGAGGTATTGTCTATTGCGAGAAACATGCCCCTTTCTAGTCGAGGCAGTATAAACAACTCTAGCTAGTCTTCGAAGTCTACGGCTTTAATAGAGCCTTAGTAGATAAGGTAATCGTCTAGATAACCCTCACTTGTTATAGTAGGCAGTATAGACTATCTCTTTAACCTCTTCGAGCCGCCGATATCTTTATAAGGAGTGTTGACTTCAGAATAGCTATATTTCCGCTATCTAGTGCGCTCGTTTAAACTAGACTCGTCGATATAGCAGACACGACCTATTAGTATCCCTTTCTGTAGCGTACGCTAGTTCTCGCGTAACTCGTAGCTCTGTTCGAGCGCCTTACGCTAAGCCTTCTTCTTCGAGAAGTTATAGCGTTTAAGGATGTCGCTTACGGTCGTCTCGGATACGATAATGTTAAACTCGTCGTAAATGAACTATACGGTCTCGGAATAGTACGAAGTCGGTCGATCGCGTAGGTATTCGAGAACACGCAGTTCTTGCGCCTTAGTTAGCTTCCGAGAAGGTCCTTTCTTCGCCTATTGCGGGTACGGCTCGCTAAACAATATAATGTTGATCCTTAAAGAGTTAATAGCGCGGCGACTAATATGCGTCTTCCTAGAGACACTGCGATTAGAGTGGCCTTCTACCTATAGATCCTATATGAAAGTAATCTAATTAGGAGGTATTTGCTAGCGGGTTGGCTGCGCGTGTTTCTAACCCGATAATAGTGCTATTAGAACGCTAAAACAACACCTAGGACCGTCTATACCGCTAGGAGTACGACGATATGGTTTGCGGTATTAGAAACGCGTTAGTTAGTTTGATATAGTTCGAATTGCTAACAATCTATAGTGGTTTCGCGAATTCTATAAAATTCGCGGGGTGGGCACGGTTACTCCGGCAGCATAGTACTAGTCGTTACTGACCGCGGCGGCACCACGATTCGCCTTAACGACTAGTGGTTTATATCTCGGCTCTACGCTATCGAGCTAGGGATGGTCGCGCAAACTGCTGAACCTAGCATTATTCCACAAAAGCTGCTACACGAAGTTTAGGTTCGAGATCCTACATCTCAAGCGTCAGTTATGTGCATAGACGCAGGGCAGGGCATAGGCGGAAGAGCGAACAAGATTCCGCTATAATAGAGGGATTTCGCCGCACTTTCTCAACCGCTACAAGAGCCGCTCCTTAACCTCTAACTAGTGGATAGAAGGGTGGTCACTGCGTACGCACGGTGCACTAATAGCGGCCGCTACAAGCTTATAGCGGCCGCTATATGCCCGTGTTTAGATACTAAGTGAATAAAAGCGGTTTAGGTTAATAGAAGAAGCCGCTAGACCTAACCTCGCTCTACGCGTCGCGTACTACTAGCATTTCCTATAGATTAATTAGTTAGCAATCTCTAGCAAATATGTCTTATAAGAATGGCTTTAGTAGAGCTTAATTAGTCGCCTTAACTACGACGACGACGACGTACTATCTATAGACGCCTACCCCTTCTTATCCGCCGTTTTTACGTATATAGACCCTATAGCTAGTATAGCTAAGAGTAGGTAAGTACGCCTTCTTCGACTATGTAACTAGAAGACCTCTATACGATAAGAACGGCCGTCCTATCGCTCTATCGACTAAGCGGACTCTAACGCCTATAAGGACTATAACCGAGACTCTAGGTCTAGTAAGATAGGCACTTACTTACTTCCGCGGCGATATAATAGCACCTCCGGCGACTCTACGGTCTAGCAAAGCGAGTAAGAGCTAGCGTAGAAGGGCTCGGTTAGAAGCTTAACTTAAGAAGGATAGAGCAGCTCTTAGTAACGACATTTAGGACAGTCTAATAACGCAATCTCGAGGCCTTACTTCCGCTTAGAAAGTAACGCTTTCTAAGATAGTTAAGAGGTATATAAATACGCTTAGATAGCCGAAGATATAAGACACTATAAGCCTCTAATTTGCGAGAGAGACTAGGTTTACCTACGGAAGCCTTAATCGAGCGCTTAATACTATAATTAAGATATACGATTAATAGCGAGACCCGTAGTAAGGAGGCACTTATATCGACTCTAGCACTAAGTTTAATAACGAATATACTAATCGGATTAGCGAGATAAAGGCGGCACTATAATAGAAGAAGGAGTTAGCTAAGAACAAAGCTAAGGCTAATAAGAAGAAGGAAGACGAGGCTCTAGACGCTTAGCGAGTACGTCTTAACCTTACTAAGAGCCGCAAGGGTAAGGGCAAGAAGAAGGCGCCCTTACCTAATCTAGAGCCTTCTTCGGAAGAGTCTAAAGCTAAAGATAATAAAGTAGAAGAAGATAAGACAGACGACGAGACTGCTAAGCGTAATAAGCATAATCTACCCGAGATAGTGCACCCTAATACAGACTTTAATAAAGAAGCGATCTACGACGCTTAATCTAGCCGTTAATCTATTAGTGCTACGCCGAAGCCTCCTACTAATAATAAGAAGCGGAAGATAAGAAGAGAGCTTATAGAAGAACCTCCGATAATAGAAGCTAGTATAGCGGCATTAGTTTAGTCGCTTAGTATAGGCGATAGCAATAAGAAGAATAAGCGAGAGTTAAAGAGATTAAAAGCTAATATAAGCGCGCTTAAGTCGTAGAACGATACTATTCTATCGCTCTTAAAGGGCATTGCTAGCAACTAAGAACAGCAATAGAAGCGGCCGAATTTAGTATAGGAAAGCACTCCGCTAGTTACCGAGGGTAGCGACGTCGATCTATTATATACGGAGTTAATTAGGAACACTTATAATAAAGCAGAGCTATATAAGTTTATAGTATAGAGTGTAGATCTATTCGATCTATAAGAAGGGTTATATTAGTAGGTAGATAGGGTAGTAGTGAATTAGTATAGTATTCGATAGAGATCTAGGAGGAGAGGGAGGAAGGTAGGAGAGTTAGCCTAACGCTAAGCGCCAAGCCCTGCCTAAGGCATTAAGACCCTAGCTTTACTCGGCCTAGTTACATACCAATTATATATAGCCTCCTTAGCCCTAATATACGCTTCCCTTCTAAAGGCCGCGCCCTCGTAGCCTATCTATATTCTAATCTCGACCTCTATTGCTACTAACTTAGCAAATCTAATAAGCTACTTAGCCCGCGCTAAATTAAACACTTAACTACCTAATTATATAACTATGTTAAACCTTACCTTCTAATACAATGTCTAACTCTAACTACGCTATTCCTATATATAACAACCTATAAAGTAATATATATCTATAAGAATTGAGGGCCTTCGACTAATTACAATACGAGCGCGTTTTCCCTACTATAATAGGTAGACGTACGAGGTATTGTAGCCCTACCTCCGTTCTAAGTAATATCGTACCGAGTTCTTTGCGTCTACTCTTAAAAGACCTAGCAATGTCCGCTTCCGAGGGTTGTCCGTTCCGAGGGATTGTTCTTATTATTACGAGGGCTATTATTTACTATTATAGTTTTACTAGCCCAAATTAGTTAGGTTTGGCAGCCTTTAAGTATCAATCTTATCTTATCTTTTCCGAAAAAAACACAGCTCGTCTAGTTTCTATAGGTAAAGGCTATTATAAGTATAGTAGTTAAGGTTCGCCTCGCTTAAAGGGTTAGAAAGATCGAGGAGTAACCTATTGTCCGTAAGATCGACCCCGGCTAGCTTAGCTCTATAGTTTTGCCCTTAATTAGTTAGTCTATTAAGCTACTTAATCCTTTTAAGCCTTAATATTTTAACTTAGCCTTAAAGTTTTAATTAAACCTTTAATAGGCTTAATCTTTTAACTTAGTTAGTATAGTGCCTTAGGCTCGTAGTATAGGTAAGGTTGTGCCTACGGCGTAGCGGCAATAGCAAGTAATGTTAACAATAGCGGCGCTAGCCGTCTTAGCGCTAACTTTATCTTGCTTCTAATTTCCTTCTTCGACCGGCGACGCTTTAACTAGCGACATACTCCGCAATACTGTTACTAATATAGCCGCGCCGGCCGTATCGCTATTTAGTACGAGCGTAACGCCGTCGGCATTATTATTATTACTAACACTATCCGTTTACGCGCGCGCCGCCTTCGCCGATCGCCTAGGCCTTAAGGCCTCGTTAGAAGAAAGGAACAAAAGAGGGACCTATAGGGTGCGCTAGTAAAGAGGTAGATTCTATAGTAGTATAGTCTTATTGTCCCTTATTGCTAACAATTGCTTGCCTCTAATTAGTTAGCTAATAGCACCCTGGGGGTAGCATTAATTCTAAGCCTTAGTAACATTACGAGCTTTTAGCCTTCTTCTTGTTCTTTACGCTAGTCTAATACTCGTCTAATAGCTTAGCTATATCCTTAAAGGAACCTTTAGCTTCCTACGAGTCCTATTTAGGTAAATAGCCTTGCTATCTTAATAGATACTCCTTCTTACCTTTCCTAGTCCGGTGCTATAGGATACGTTCTATAGACTATAGCTCTTCGCTATTAGCTAAGACTTCTTCTAACTTAGTAGGCGCTTTATCGCCTTCGCGCTAGTAGTATAGTTTAAGGAGGGATATATAGAAGGTATTATAGATAGTATAATAGGGTAGAAGCTATAACTAATAGGCCTAGCTATTGCCCTTCGGTTCTCGGATTCGGAATAGGCTAATAAACCGTAGTACTAGTTTAGGGCGTGTTTTACTATCGGGTAATAGGTGTTTGCGGATGCGGAGGTTCTTTATACTAAGTATAACTATATCGCCTTGCTTAAAGGTTATCGGTATATAACGCTTATCGTAGTAGGTCTTTTAGTACTCTTAAGCCTTTGTTAGCTTCTTAGCTATCTTAGTATAGATTTCTCGCATCTTTTAAACCCTCTTAATAGCCGCTAGTGTTTTAGGTTAACCCGCTTCCCTTTCCTTACGCTCGGCCTCGAGCGATAGGGGATCTTGTAGTATAGCAGCGTTCTAGCCTATTATAGCTATATATAGTAATACCTTAGTTAATAAGTAGATACTGTTATTATATACGAATTCAGCTAGTTATAGGAGGTTGACCTAGTCGTTAGGATTCTCGTTAATATAGCTGCGTAGGTATTGCTATAGCGTAGCATTCTGCCTCTTAGTCTAACTATCTGTTTGTAGATAGAATGCTATAGACAGGCGATGCTTGAGTCTTAGCTATAGGCAAATCTTACTCTAATAGTAAGATATAAATATCGAGCCTCGATCGGAGACTATCCCCTTAGGGGTCCCCTAATAGCTATAGAAGATGTTATTCTATAGCGACTTAGCTAGGTTAATAGCCGTCTAATCCTTTCGGGCAGGAATATAACGAGCGCCCTTAGTAAACCGGTCTACGACAACTAGGATAGCATTATACACATCCTTGCTTCCTCTACGCTTAGTAGGCGGAAGGCCTGTAATAAAATCTATTATAAGCTTAGCAAATGGCTTCTTTAGAACAGGGAGTAAAGACAACTCGCTAAATAGTAAGTGCTTCGGTGCTTTAACTCGTTAATATACGGCATACGTGTTTACGTAGTCCTTTATGTCCCGCTTACTATTTAGCTAGTAGTATATACGCGATAGTAGCTCGTACGACCTCTCTATGCTATAGTAACCGGCAAGCTTACTATTATAGTATCGCTTAAGAAGCTCTTGTCGTATCGAATACTCGGTAGGGACATACAATCTGCCCTTATAGCGCAAATAGCTATCGGCATCAATCGACCAATTCTTGCTAGATCTAGTCTTGCGGCTACTTCTAAGCTAATCTATACGAGTAGTAGCAAAAGCGTCCCTTTGCTAAGCGCGCAACAGTTCGTTTATAAAGGCTTAACTATCTCCTTATGCAAGTTCGCTTAATAGCACCCTCGCTATCGTACGTAGTACGCACTATATATATCTAGTAGCACTAGCAGCCGGATTAACTATAGCAGTGCTTTAATCGCTATTACTATATATAGCGATATCGACTAGGGAGTTATCGTAACCCTTCCTATTAGTATTATTAAGCTTAATACGCACTGTTAATATAGCAAGAGCATTAATATACTTTAAGCCGTCGCAGAGTCCGGTAAGCCGCTTATCCTACGCTTGCCTTACTACGAGGTCTATAGCAATCTTGTGCTATAGGATTAGAAACAATGAATTGATAGATTAGGTTTCGCTATCGTAATCAGGTCGCCTCGATAGGCTATTAGCAGGGTTACTTATACCTAGCCGATATAATACATTAAAATTAAACCTAGTAAGGTAGACGGCCTATCTAGCCTGTCGACCTATAACCCTAGTAACCTTAGTAATGCTACGAAGGTTGTTATAGTCCGTATAGACCTAAATAGGGTACTAAGCACCGTCGAGATAGTAGCGCTAGTATTTAAAGGCTTCTACGATTGCTAAGAGCTCTTGCTCGTAGGTCTCGTACCGACGTTCTATATCGATTATCTTCTATAAAAAGAAGGTAATTAGGTGCTAGTAGTAGTTACTGTCTGACTGCTAAGACATTATAGCTAATACAGCGAACTGTAAAGCGTTAGTCTTAATACGGATTAGTTTGCCTAGTACGAAGTAGTGTAATAAGGGGACTTTAGTAAAGCGCTGCTTTAAACTGTTAAAAGCGGCTTGTGCTCTATTAGTCTATCTAAACTCTCTAGTTAGGTTAGCCTTGGTTTTAGTAAGCTCAGTTAGGGGCATTATATGCCGTAAATAGCTCTTAATAAAGCGGCGGTAAAAGTTAGCGAAGCCGAGGAATAACTAAAGCTCCTTAATACTAGTAGGCGTTAGCTACTTAGTAATAGTCTTAATCCGGTTAGGATTAGCCTTAACACCCTCGGTTAATATGAGGAAGCTAAGGAAGGACACCTCTTTAGTAGCAAAGGTATATTTAGAAGGCTTGTAATACAGACTATAGGCCCGTAGGCGGTCGAGCACCTTACGGACTATAGCCTAGTGCTCCGCAATGTTAGGTAAGTGTATATAAACTAGGATGTTATCTAGGTAAACTATATAGAGGTAGTCTAATAGGCCTAAAAGGGCCCGATTAATATAGGACTAGAATGTTATAGGGGCATTAGCTAGGCTAAATAGCATAACTAAGTACTCGAAATAGCTATAGCGAGTATAGAAGGCTGTTTTCTATTCGTTACCCTTACGAATACGGATACGATAGTATGCATCCTTAATGTCTAATATAGTATAGTAGTAGGCACTAGAGAGGCGATCGAGGGTCTTATTAATAAGCGGAAGTAGATAACGGTCCTTAATAGTAACAGCATTAAGTCTACGGTAATTAACGTATAA
Organism: Pseudocercospora fijiensis CIRAD86; assembly: GCF_000340215.1. Lineage (NCBI taxonomy): Eukaryota > Fungi > Ascomycota > Dothideomycetes > Mycosphaerellales > Mycosphaerellaceae > Pseudocercospora > Pseudocercospora fijiensis. Next base: position 2,096,445 of record NW_006921535.1, on the reverse strand, counting down.
CCGTAGGCTACTATCCTTCTTTAGAACAAACAGGATTGGTGTACTAGTAGGGCTGTTACTATACCGTATCTAGCTATTAGCTAGGTTTTCTTCTAGGTACTTACGTAATATAGTAAGCTCGCGCTTACTAAGGTTGTAGAGTAGTCTAAAAGGAACCTCCTTACCCTCTATAATGTTAATCTTATAATCCGTCTCTTTAAATATAGGCAATGTCGATGCTAGGTAGTACTTAAATATATTAATATAGGTCTCCCGAATAGGCTCTAGTATACGAGCAAGCTAATTAGGGTCTATGCTATTAGGGGGTATAGGTTTATCGTTATTACTACCGAGCAGGTCGGCGGTCGGATTAGCTAGGGTTAGGTTACTAATAAATAGGACCCTAATATTATTAGGGCACTCGCTAATATTAATATATTTAATGTCCTCTTTCCTAGCGATTCTAAATCGCTACTTCTGAATGCCTAAGTCTATAGCTACAGCATAGTGCTTAAGAATAGGGTTGCTAATAACAATAGTAGCTCCCCTATATAGGTAGTCTATATCTACTACGTAGGCAGTAAAGTCTAGTAGGCGTTTATTTCCGAGGTCGTCCTTTAGAGCTATAGGAATATAGTAGGCCCTATAGGTTAAGTGCCGAGCGTTATTAAACTAAGCAAGAGTTAGTAGGTTAGTCCTCGGCAGTTGTCGAAGGTCTAATTGCTTAGCTAGGCGATAGCTAATAAGGGCACTAACTGAATTTCCTAGATCTAGTATAACCTTGGTTTAATAGCTAGTGCCCTTCGTGTTCTATATAAGGTAGGAGCGTATTATAGCTAGCACAATGTCGATAGTCTTACGCCGTACGAGGCTAACGGTTAGTGCGGCGCTTATTCTTTTTTCGAAGGACCGATAGGGGTAGTATTAGCGGCTAAAAGGTGCTTACGGTGCTCGGCGGTAGTACGGTCGATTCGGGCCTAATCCTTAGGTTTGTCGCATTAGCCTAGTAGGTAGCTAGTACTGTCGTAGTTAAAGCACTTCAATCCGATTAGGAGGTTGCTATATCTACTCGGATTAGCGCTAGAGCTAGAGGAACGATTAGGGGCATATAGAAATAAGCCCCTTCCTTGTCCTCTTCCTCGCTAGGGGTTTCTACCGCGGTATCGGCCCCTACCTCTCCTACGTTAGTCGTTACTGTTTCTATTGTTAGCAGTGTTAGTTTAGGGAGTACTTCCTTAGTTTCTACCGCGGCTACTACAGTTAGTAGATAGTCGTATCTTAGATTCTAACCGTTGCTATAGCTATACTATACGCTTTGCAGTTTCGACTTTAACTATAAATTAAATGCGTATAAGATTAGCCTATTTAAACACACGGCGGCGGTCCAATTTAAGGACTAATTCCTATCTCAATTTAGGGCGTATTTCGGAGATCTAGATAGAATCAGTTTTAGGTAGCAAATCGTCCTTAAGGGTCTTTAGATAGGCCTCGAAGGATCGAGAGGTTTAGTCGGCCTTTTGTTTAGTACGTAGGTATTAGTCTTAGGCGTGCTGCTAGCGTAATATAGGGTTGCTAAGGGTGTTTAGTATAATAGTCTTATAGTCCTGCTATTAAATAGCGGTCTAATCGTTAAGGGATTCAAAATAGTTATCCTAGGTGCGCTTTAGGTCGCTATTAATGTACTATATAGCGTAGACGACTAATAAGTAGTTATCTAGCAAGGCCCTTAGTGCATTCCGCTAGTTCAATTTATAATTACGTATGTGATTATTGTACTACTTGCGGCTAGAGCTATTAAATACGGTATAGTCCTTAAGTTTAGTATCCTTCTTCTAGACAGGTAGCGAGGAAGGTCCTACTATTAGTTTAGCATTAGTTGTTAGGGCCTCCTATAGGCGGCGAATCTCGAGGAGATTATTCCTTAGCTATTGTTCTTAATATAAGGTAGTAAGCCTGTTTTAGGTAGCTTCTTAAAGTCTCGCTACTAGCTAGGGCCTAAAGGCTAGTTAGCTATATCGACGGTTAACAATATTGCTAAGAATGTCGTTAATAGGCAACGATAGGTTATCCCCTTCGATTATAGGTTCTTTAGTAGGCCCTCTAGTAGGCTCTTTAGTAGGCACCTTAGTAGGAGGCACTTTAGTAGGCACTTTAGTAGGAGGCGCTTTAGTAGGCACTATGCCGCTAGCGTTGTCGTTGCTAGCGCTACTAGCGGCAGCACGGTTGTTATTTCGTAATAAACCGGCTATTGTAAGGGGCGTTACTAATAATATATTATTAGCCCCTAAGATGCGGATATAGCGGAATTAGTAGATATCGGCCTAGTATACTTAACTTAGTGTAATAGGCCGTATAGAAGGCCTTGCTTAATAATTAGTACGGTTGTTTTAATAGAATAGTACGTATAGGTCCCGTTCTTCGGGCGTAATATAGTTAAATCGATAGTTTTCGTAGCTATACCGCTAAAAGCTTGAAATAAGGACTATCTAGCTGCTACCCTTAAAGGGTAGATCGAATACTATATAAGAAGGGTTATATTAGTAGGTAGATAGGGTAGTAGTAAATTAGTATAGTATTCGATAGAGATCTAGGAGAAGAGGGAGGAAGGTAGGAGAGTTAGCCTAACGCTAAGCGCTAAGCCCTACCTAAGGCATTAAGACCCTAGCTTTACTCGGCCTAGTTACATACTAATTATATATAGCCTCCTTAGCCCTAACACGATCCGAGCGTAGATCTCTCGAAGTTTAAGCTATAATTAGCTCGAATAGCGCTATATATAAATTGCTTTCGCTCTATAGCCGTTAAATAGTCAATTTTAGTCGTATAAAGTCGTATAAAAAATATATTATAGCTCTTATATAGACGATGAAGCGTATATATAGTTTTATATAGGTGCGGGTGTTGCGTAGTAGTAAAATGTGTAAGTAAGGGTGTCGGCTTAGCTTATATATATATCTCCGCTAATGCTAAGCTAACCTCCGCGGAGGTCCGCGGAGGCGGCCGGACCTCCGAGATATACTATTCTTCCTCTTATCTCGAACGTTTAGGTCCTATTTAAAGTGCTAGTAATATGTCGGCGCCTCCGCTTTCTTACGTGTTTTCGCTTAGGATAGCGAGGTTCTTCTATCTCCGGTATATCGCCGTATAGATAGAGATATTCCGTAGCGAAGGGAGGTCGAGTTTAGAAGCGAGTAGTATACTAATTGCCGCTACGTAGGCACGTATAGAGGTTTGTAAGCATTGTCGCTATTAAATAATATAATAAGACCGGTTAATTGCTAATATATTACTACTTAGTAAGGCCTAGATATCCCTATAACTATAGAGTCTTTCTAAAGGCATATTCTATCTCTATTCTTACTCTCGATATTCGAGTGTTAAATACCTACTTTAAAGGAGGTAGAGGTTTGCTAGGCTATAGACAGATAACTCCGTAAGTGCAGTAATATACTAGATCGCTATAAAGATATAGCGTACGCCTGTTTGCTATTATTCTTCGTATCCGCTTAGGAATACGAGATTCGTACTAGATAGACTAGTCGTTAGATTTGCCTTCGAATAGGCCGATAAGAGATAATAATATACCGTTAGGCGTAATAATGCCTTAGAACTTGTAACTATGCTTCTTCTTATGCCCCGTATAGTAGATTCGTTAATTATATATCGATCGAAGAGGTCTCGTAGTGCCCCGAAACGTACTATCGATAAATCCCTAAAATCTACCTAGATATCCGGCTTGTTTAGTACTTCTTACAAATTGTCGTAGATTATAGTATAGCCTTAATTGTAGGTGCTAGCGTACGAGGTCTCTAAATTGTTCCTCTAAATAGAGGATTATATCCGAGAAGATCGTAGATAGGAAGCATTTAGGCCGCCTAAAATAGTTATATAAGTCTTTCTAGCGATACGAATACGATAGTCGACGACACGTTATATAGAATGCTAGTATTAGGTCGTAGGTATACCGATTAGACTATTTAATAGTATTAATTCGTAATATAGTCGATAGAAAGCGAATCTCTACCTTACTAAACCTATATCCGCGGTAATTAGCTAAGCAGCGATAGTAAGGTCTAGTTATACTTCTAGTAGCGACTTAATAACCGATAACAACCTCTAAATAGCGACATACTATTAAATCTATTAAGAAAGCGACGTACCTATACTTATCTTCTATCTTCTTATCGATATAGTCGTCTAGCGACTATACCTTAATAGTATATAGAATAGTCGGCCGCGAGCGGAAACTACGGTCTCTACGTTGCGTCTATACTATAGCGACGATTATAGCGACAATCGCTATTAACCGCGACCTTACGACCGCTATAGTGCTTACCTGCGCGCGGCACGCGATATAGAACGCGATATCTATACGAGAACACACGGCACGCGGAAGAGACGGAAATTACAACCTATACTTGGCACTGCTAGGCTCGATTAGGCTATATAGCGCTCCTTATAGCGCTCAGATAGCGGTTGAGAAAGTGCGGCGAAAATGCAGCAGCGTGCCGCGCACGACTGGGTTGGACGGGGCGGGTGGATCTTTCCACGGGATCGATGCCGCCTTGGCAGTTGGGCGATTGATGAAGAAGTCCGCTCCTCCTTGCGTGGATGCCATGTCTTGCAGTCCGACGCGAACATTCATCATTCATTTGATTGTTCACAGGAGGATTTCAGCCTCTTGGGCGCTGACGAGAGCTTGGAAGACCACCAAGCCATTCCCGATTCTTGCGGGGAGGCGGGCCCTCGAACCCACCCTGCGGTTCAATATGGTTCTCATCAGCAAGTCTTAGGCAGGCAGGAAATTGACGATTTGAGATGTGTTCGAAATGTGTGCTGGTATCATGCATATGTGAGAAGTCTCTCTATCGTGCTCACGCACCAAGTGGCGATGTCTACTTGTGGTCTATTCTTCGCTGTTCAAACGCCGCTCTCAACGCCATCCTCTCAACATTAATAAAACCATTCATGTTTTCTGTAAAAGCTTGCAATCCTTGCCGTCGCTGCTTGCATCGTGCATTCGTCAGGCGATTCATCGAGCAAAGCAGAAAATAGCTGGGACGCTGTGCCCAAGGGTAGCCCGAGGTCGTATCAAAAATAAAGGTCCAAGCGGTCTTTTGTGCCCAAGCCGTTGCCAATAAACAAAGATCGCGGCATTTCGATCTAGAGGGGTATCGTAGCAAGCATTGGCGATGCCAGGTCCTCCCTTCGGAGATCATTCCAAACTCCCAAACGCCTCGCTAAACGATATCGCTATAACAATGTGCGAAAAAAGGGTCGAGTGATTCGACCAGTCTCGAACGGTAGATGCTGCGCGATGCGGAAGAAAACAATGTGCAGCTGTAGGTGAAGTGTGTGCGTCCGATCGCTGCACAGACGCTGAGTGCCCGGGCGGTGAACGGGAATGTGACAGCGCTCGAGCAGGTAAGCAGGGCTGCACCCAAGCGAACCGCAAACCGCGGAAATTGAGCTGACTCAGTAGCCCATGCCCTCGCCGACAAGTCCAGCGCCGGCGACGTTGGCATTCAGGTTTTGCAGATTGGTCGGCAGACCGGGAACATTCGGGTTGTTGAGCTTGAGATCTGGATTGCAAGGTGGGCTGTGTTGTCGATGATACTTGAGACCGTTCAAGTTTTTATATCGCTTGCCGCATACCTCGCATCGATATGGCTTCTCTTTCTCCATGCCGACCGTGCCGGGGTATGGTATTGAGGTCGCAGGATCCACGATTGAGAACGTACCATCAGGGTTTTCTTTAAGCTGTTGATTTTGGTGACCGTGCTGTTTGTGGTATTTGAGACCGTTCTGGTTCTTGTATGCCTTCTCGCAGCCAATGACAGGGCACTTGAACGGCTTGATCTCCTCGCCCACAAATCCTCCAACACCAGCAAGGCCATTGAGAAGTTGACTTTCTCGAACGCGTTTGGCAAGTTCGCTTGATTGTGCGTTCGTGAAAGCCGGATTTGGCATTCCCTTGTTACCGAACCCTTGTTTGCTCAGTAACCGCTTCTCAGGATTGTCGATCGTCGCAGACCCACCGTTGTTCATGCTGCCCATGTAATTGAAGGCGCCAAAATCGAAATTGCCTTGAGCCAGTGCGTTGTAGTCCATATGACCAAGGTTACCCATGGAAGCAATGAAGTCAGGATCGAGCTCAGCTGGTGTGCTTGGTTGTGAAGTGTCGGGAGTCGCTGTCTGTTGTGAGAGAGTCTGAGTTGTGAGTGTGGGAGTATTTACCGATGAAACCGTTGGATTGTGCGGTAAGCCCATGCCTTGCAGATTTGCGTGTGGCGTCGTAGGCGTTGCAGCGTTCAGACCTTGCCCTTGAAATGCGTTTGCAAGATTCACGTTGACCGAAGGCCCTCGTGGCTGTTGTCGGCCAAACTGAGGTTGTGGTTGGTATTGTGGTTGCTGGACTTGCGGTCCACCGTCGCCCATGTCCATATCCATATCGTCGAGGTTGTCGAAGGTGCCGATGTGGTCCTGGCTCTGGCCACTAAACATTGGCGTCGAAGGGTTAGGAGGCATCGATTCGCTGTGTGGAGCGAGTGTCCGTTGAGGAATTTTCACCTGCTGCGATTGTGTCTGCTGTTGTACCGCTTGCGCAGTGCTTGTTGCGTTGGCCGCTCTACTGCTTGGGAGCTGGTCCTTGGGTGTTCGTCCCATCGTCTGAGTTGGCTGAGCTGCGTGTGCTTCCTCGTAATGCTGCAACAGTTCGTGCATCGAATCGAGGCGGATGTCGCAACATACGTAGTCTTTCATGTAGTTCGCCTCCATCTTGGGAAGGTACGACGAAGAGTGGAAGGAGGGCGAGTTGAACTGATACGGAGATGTGCCGGCCATGAGAATGCTGCAAGTGTCGTCAGTTGCACATTCACTTGAAGCTGAGACATATGTCTCAGAAATACGTACTCGTCTCTGATGAAACTACCCATGGAGATTCCACCCCAACTCTGTCCAGCGACCAGACTGCCTGACATGCCGTTGCCGTAAGTGCTCTCACGACGCTGCATGCCGGGTATCTGCCTTGCGCCGAATGGTGTGGTTCCCAGCATGCTGACTGACCCTTGGCGTGGCTTCATGACGGGAACGTGCTGTGGTGCGGGCATAGTATTTGATTCGCCCCGTTCTTGCGAATCTCGAAGTTGCGAGGTGAGGTTGGACTGTTGACTCCTGGGTGAAGAGGAGGTGGTTCGGCTGGTGGCGATATTTATCGGAGATGCCGCGGAAGGCATTTCGTTGATGTGCGGTAGTGGCGAAGCGGTGGGAAAGAGGGGTAGAGTCTCTGGCTCGTCGTCGTCGGGCGGAAAGAGCAGGTCGTCGCTGGTGAAGTCGTCGGCGATCGCGTTGTCGGATGCGGCTTTTTTGTGCCAGTTGAAGAATAAATCGTCGTCTCGCGACTGCTTGGGCGGAGGTGGTGTGCCGGCAGTTTCTGGAGTCGACACGGGTGTGCTCTCTGCACTGTAGGTGAGAGGCGGAGGGGAGTCGTTAGACTGTGAGAACGCCAGCTTGAAGGAGTTCTCGACGGCCAACCGGACCCGGAGGGCGGATGGCGACTAGTAGTAGTTGCTTAAGGCTTGGACGGTGGTTCTGCGCTAATATGGCAGTGCGTACGTCAAGGCGCTGGTGGACTCGGCCTACTCTTGCACATGCGACGGAGCGATTCGAGCGGGAACGTGAATTCGACGGAGTGAAGGCAATAATACTGGAGCCCGCGAGCCCCAGAGGCGGTCGAGGGCGACTGATATACAGTATGATGCTTTTCGACATGGCTAGTCATAGCTTGCCGGCACCTGCCTGGTAGCCATCCAGCCAATCATGGCAGGACAGGGCATAGGGTTTCACAACGACGGGCTTCTGCCGATGCGGGCTAAAGGGTGGGTTGTGATGAGCGGACCGATGTACGTACAAGCCAAGCCAGCCGCTGGCGGATCCGATCAGTCGAATCTGGCGCGCGACAGCTGTTGCTTGTGGCACTGCGGCGGCGGCGGCGGCGCGCTGCACGGTGGCGACGTCTAACTAACGCTCGCTGCCATGTGCTATGCAGGCGTGCGACAGCGAGGCGAGGCGAGGCGAGGCGACTGCTCCTCTGCATCATCTGCAGCTGCATCTACACCGGCGTCTGCATCTGCGTCTGCATCGTCGTTTGCATGCCGGCCATGGGTATGCGCCAGCTCAGGACTCAGGAGTCCGCGCGGGCCCCGCCCCTTGCTCGTTGGTCCGAGTTACTCCCTCACGTGTAGCCGGTCGTGCGAGGTCGGAAGCGAAGGCGAGGGCGAGGGCGAGGGCGAACCGCACCGATGACTAGTGATGGAGCCCACCATCCAGTATGTGGTATACACATTGTATATTATACCGTATATACAGCCTTTACGGCCGGAGACCTGGTATACACCCATAGAGGAGTTATATAATACGCTGATAACAGCCTAGATACAGGCTTAGCAGCCGGACTTCCTAGGTTATTAAGGTATTCGTACGGGCCCTTACCTGTATACACCGGGTATATACTGGTATATTATACGGTGTATACAGGGCCAATTCCTAGTATACCGTATATCCACATCCCTACCGATGACTCGCCGCAATCGTAGGCTCGTAGGCTCGTAGGCTCGTAGGCTCGTAGGCCTTGGCTCGTAGCGAAGGCTGGTGCCGGGAAAGCTTCGATGCGCGCGCTCTTCTGGAAGAAAGTTGAAACCCACCTACCACCCCGGCTCAGCTCATCAATTCACTGATGGAGCGCAGGCGTCGCAACATGGGCAACGCGGTGGATCCACCGTCAGTTGCAACTCATGACATGATGACCGCTCAGGACAATGGCAGCTACTCCTGAGTCCTGACGATGATCATGTCCACGTCTGCGCCGCGTCTGTCGCCAAACCGGCAACCCCCTTTGCAGCCTGATCTCGTCTTTAGCCACCGATGCCAACGTTCGCCCTTGGCCGCTAACGAACGTAACCGCAAGCGTTACCGTGAGGTCATGGCTCATCTCGTGCCAGCGCGGGCCTGCCTCATTGTTACGACTACGAGCCTTGGCATTTGCGAAGAAGAACATGTCCTCGACTGCCGTGCGCTGCGCTGCGCTGCGTTGATCCCACCCCACCATCGGACCAATCTACAACACCCGCGTCTTCAGACATCTTATCCCTTTGAAGGTCATACCGGTTGTGCTTGGCGAACATAAGTGGAGTAAAAAAGGTGGTTAATTGTGTGCACAGACGGAATTTGTATGAGCGCACAGGCAAAACTGGGGCGACTTGCATGAACGCTCTCAGCCGTCGAAATTTCAAAGGGATACGTACATGTCCTTGGCATGAATCAACGAGGCTCCGCTTGAGGACGTGCCGACCATCCTAGGGATGTGGATATACGGTATACTAGGAATTGGCCCTGTATACACCGTATAATATACCAGTATATACCCGGTGTATACAGGTAAGGGCCCGTGCGAATACCTTAATAACCTAGGAAGTCCGGCTGCTAAGCCTGTATCTAGGCTGTTATCAGCGTATTACATAACTCCTCTATAGGTGTATACCAGGTCTCCGGCCGTAAAGGCTGTATACACGGTATAATATACAATGTGTATACTATATACTGGATGGTGGGCTCTATCACTAGACCATCCCATCCTACATATTCAAAGTTTGCGCCGTCTCGACCTTAATACAATGTCGCTGCAGCCGACAAGGTTGAAATCTCCAAAAGCGACAAGTTCGGCTAAAACCTGTGCATGGCTCGGAGCCAACCACACGGTGCACCGGTGAAACAACGGCCTTGCTCGTCTTCATGATCCACGACGGCACTGGGCAGACGCGTGTGAATCTCGGCTGCTGCACCCCAGAGACTCTCGCGACAGCCACAACGCCCTTCCGCAATGCCTCCTCACCCGCAAGGCACCCGTTCTCATCGTGAGAAGACCATGCTGCCGCAAAGGTTCTGCTTTCGGCGGTGAGCGGCGGAACCCGATCAATTCGCTTCTTAGAGCCATCGCATGCATCTGACATTGGCTACAACTAAGCCCACAACTTCACCAATGGAAGAGACCGCCGATCCTGGACTCGCCTACCTACACAGGCTACAGCCGAACGACTAGCGGTCTCGAGCCGAAGAAACAACCAGGAAGTCCACGTGAGCACCTCATTACAGTACATTAGTACCGCGTTATGAGTAGGCACGAGACGCCGCCGAAAGAGATGCTATTGATTTGTAAAGGCACCTTCCTTCGAGCCTCACTTGCACTATTGGAGAGCGAAGTCCGTGCCCACCACTTATTCTAATAATATTGTAAAGACAGCCATGAAATTGTCACAGGCCTGCCGAACCAAAAATCAAGTCCTGGCACGCACCTGGCTCGGATCTATGTAGTACTCCGTAGGGCTTGCGGTACGATGCCGCTTTCTCCTGCACCCCCTCAGGTCCGACCCAAGTCGACTTCACCACCCCAGCTCCTTTAAAGCATGTACTCTGCTTTTCAGGCACAGCGCACCAGAATTCTTTGTGTTCTTCACCGTCAAACGTCGATATTGCGATGACGGAGCCTACTAATCATACGACCATCAACACCCCTCAACATCACTCTCTGGGCGCACACGCAGCACAATGAGCGCAGCAAGAGCCTGCATGACGCTGATCACTTCTCCTGGAAGCGCGCGATGCATCTGCAATCATTCATCAGCTGGATGTCACGCGCAAGGCTGGTGTAGCATTGTGTTGCATGCGTGACGTCGACAAACGGCAAACGATCGAACGAGCATGCAATGATGCAAGTAAGCCGGTATGGGCCGAAATGTCGCCAGAGCGATGTACCAGGATGCAAACTCGTGATCCTGGAAGGAGCTTCAGAGTAAAATCGCGGAGATTCATCAGGCGAGCGTTTGCAACAACGGGTACCAACTGGCAACTGCTACCAAGGTCCAAGTCGAACAACGTGATCATGAGTCATGACAGCGCCGCTTTGCATCTCTACCACGAGGTGCCCTAGTCTGCGAACGATGATTTGAAGCGACGCCAACGGGCATGTCAGAGTTCTGGTGATTTCAAGGAAGTATCCTGGCGTGCCTCATCTCATTGCTGTGAGACATGATCGAAGCGCCTTCGTAATACCCTTTTCAGCATACCGAAGACTCGACACGGTGTGAACTATTGATGCTAAGTAGGGACTAATGCCATGCGAACTGCATCCAACCACGCCCACGGCCCCTAACTTCCCCGGTCCCGAGACACCGCCATTAGGAAATACTCCTCGACGCCCTTCCTCCCAGGCGCGAGCGATCTTCAACTTGGTATACATCAGATTCCGACCAGGATGACATTTGCTACGGACACAAGCTCCAATCCTTGAGGAGACCATCTCCGTGTCGTCCAGGGATGGCTTGGGGGAATGGGTCATTACGTCCGCTCGCGCTTGGGTCAAACGTCACCTCTGAGCGCATAGCACAGCCTTGTGGTTGGTATAAAGTCAAAGTTGTGGCTGGTATTGCAGCTTCGATCCTGTGCGACGTCAACCACAAGGCTGAGTCTTGAACTTTGAGACTGCCGGACCGAGAGTATCTGATCGACATCGTTATCAGTCCAACACCGGATGCTCGGACTGACGACACCTGACTTTGCCCATACGTCAAGTCTACACGATATCTTCACGCTTTCGAATATGCGCATCCCGGCCAGGCACAGGACGTCAAGTCTCATCTCAACATAAATGGTTCCTGAACTAACAAGTCAAGTGAGACGACAGTGCTTGCAATCCACCTTCGGAAGGTTTTGCGGAGTAACCCATGGCGTGAATGATCTGGTCGCTTAAGCAGACGCCTGTATGCTACAGGTAGAGGCTTGCGCTTGAATAGCGGCCGCTGATAGTGAGCGTCCACAACCCGTGACATCGACACGAGCGCCTGCGATCGCAGTCCAAATGCAGTTGGGCAAAGATATAGCACAACTCTGTCCCCTGCATATACTGGAATGCAACACAGAAGCAGAGGCATTGACTGACATCATTGTGCTACTTCACCTCAACGTCACCCGCTGATGTCAGAATCTTCATCTCCTATCTCTACAATACGGACGACCGCCATTCAGCATCTGAAGTGAGCAGGTAATGTTGCAAGAGAACCACGGCATCCGAACATTCATGGACAAGACCTCCAGTACTATCTGTACCTAAGAAACCACGGGGAGCTACGACTTTTAGCTCCTCTCCAGCTTGCAATCATATTGATGGTTTAAGACTGCCTCATAGCCGAGCAATGCGATTGCAGAAAGCCGTTGGAAATGCTCGTCTCTCAATCTCACCAAGCATTGCCTGTCTGCAACTCGCGACTGCATTATCTGATGTCGGAAGCACTCGTCGGAAACAATTGCACCGAGCTACAGTTGATGTTCCCCTAGCCTCTCAAACCACGGACAAAATGAAGCTGACTAGCAAGACGCCGAAATTTCGGGCTTGTATTAATGTAAGTCTCCATGATCTCTGACGTGTTGATCAGTGGCTATCTGGTTCTCAAAGACACAGAGGGCTATTTGATCATGGCCTGATAGGTCGTCATTTGTTCTGCAAAAGAGCATGTCTCAATGATTCAATGTGAGTGGTAATATGTTTCTAAACTTCGACAGACATGCTTCCTGTACCTTGAGTCCAAGCTGTCACATCTTTTTCAACCGATTAACACCCAGACAGCAACGAAAGATGCGAGCAGAGCAGGGCAGTCCTTCTCAATACTGATAGCTACTACATGCATATATACATGTGTCCATGCTCCATCATCCACTGCCCTTACTGCTATAGGGTAGATACATATGCCCCACGCACTGCCGTCTCTCCACATCTTTTAGTTCT